>NC_033626.1:11386675-11644966 GCF_001540865.1 Ananas comosus | reverse complement strand
TATATATATACTTTGTTATTATTTTTTTTTTTTTTGATTTCTTTATCTTGACCAAATATATCGATGCTGTGTAATCACCGAGCTTTAATTGACACTGTGGAGGCCCAACCCGCTTCGTCATGCGAAGATATTAGTAATCTTTTTTTAATATTTGTCAAACTAATATATTTTATTACTTACGTGCTTTAACCTTTATTTTTATAACTTTGAGCTTTTTTTTTTAAATAATCTTAATTTTTACCCGATGTTGTTAAAAATTAAGAGAGGAAAAAGAACAAAAAAGTTTAATTTAATAGTGACGAAAAAAATATGTGAAAGTTGAAGAGAGGCCATTAGAAAGTGTAAAAAAAACAAGGAGCGGGTGTCGCCACGCGCACGCTGCGCCACCGCACTCAGCGTGTCCACGCCACACCGCGAGCCGCGCCCACGCTCCTAGTAATTTTTTATTCCATAAATTAAGAAAATAATTAAAGAAAGACAAGAAAAATAAAAAGATTTAATTTTACATTAAAAAATTGAGATTATTGTGCTCAAACTTGGGTTTGCGACGAGACAAGGAGGATATAGAGATTGAGGTTAGAGAGAGAAAGAGAAGGTATATTTTAAATGTATGTTTAGTAGAGAGATAGTTTGTGGGGAGGTATTGGGAGAGAGAATCTATTTTAAGAGAGAGATAGTATTCGCGATGAGATATTGAGGGAGAGGGATTTATTTTACGGGAGAGTAGAGAGTTGGGGAGATAGAGAGAGGAGGAATTCTGTTTTAGAAGAGAGGATTGGAGAATTAATGAGAGAAGATTAGGGGCCAGAGGAGATGCCAGAAATGAGAGAGAGAGAGAGAGGGAGAGGGCATTAACAGGTGAGGGGGGGACTCGGTACCCCATTTTAGGAGAGAGACGCTGGCGAGATGAGAGAGAGCTTAATAGTGTAAAGATGAATATAAAAATAATTTAATAAAAATTTGTGTAAATATATTGTTACTCTGAACTTTTGGCGAGTTCACTTAACCCCAGACTCTAAAATCGACATTTAATATGCTTACTCATATATTTCATTTTGTTTTACCTCTATTGTAAGTTCTCCGGTTAACGGAGCTTGACGGGGGAAAACGACGGGAAGAGGTAACGATGATCGAAAATAGAGCCTATAGTTCCGGAGGTTAACGAGTCCATTTTACAAAATTTCAACGCAGCAACGTCTGAATTCGCCAAAATTCAAAGACGAGACCGAGGTAAACAATTGCAATTTAACACTCTACTTTTTTATTATTATAATATATTATATATTATATAATATAAATATATATATATACTCTATATAACAAAAGAAAAAAAACGCAGCCGGCGCAGCAGCGGCGGCAGGTCGCAAGGCACGGCACGCGATGCAGCGAATCACGCATGTGGCGAGGGAGTGGCCGTTTTTTTTTTTTTTTCCTCATCTCTTTTATATACTACTTTATTATATATAAAATAAATAAAAATAATTAAAATAAATATATTATCTTAATATATAATTTATAATATTATATATATAACTATACAAAAAAAAGACTAGAGACGATGCGAGAAAAAAGCCCAACTGTCCTTTATAGTATATATAATAAAAGAATACAAATATTATACATCAAACTATAAATATACAAATACATCATAAAAAATTACATAAATAAATAATAATATATAAAACAAAGGAAAAAAAACAGCTGGGAAGCGGCGCGATAAGAGCAGGCGGAGAATGCGCGCGCGCAGTCACAGACGAGCAAAAAAATAAAAAGCACACAGAGCAGCGATTCGGATGGTAAAAAAGGAGGAGTGCGTCTATATAATACTAATAATAACACTATTATAATATAAAAAAAAAAGAGAGGAAAGAAAGAAACCGCCTGCTCACCTTATCATTATATATAGTATTTATACTATATATTATAATATATATAATATATATATACTGTTACTATAGTATATTTATAATATATTATATATATATTTATATATATATATATTAGAGTATGGGCTGCTGTGCTGCTACGGAGCACGGACCGGATCTCCGTGCTCCTGAGTACATTTTCGATGAAATGGGTTTGATCGACGATGGCTCCGTTTAAAACTTGATCTAGCGTGTTTTAACGTTTTAGAAAATACTTTTTGCGGATTTTTCGTATTCATTTAGACCTAGCAATCGAAGGTATTCAAATCAATAATTATATATACGCCGGAAACCTGAAAATAAAATTCTATAAAAGTGAAAAAACCTGACTATAGCCACTGAAAATTTTCGTATCGAATAATAGATCTTATTAGTAGAATAGTATAAGAATTTGTCTATCAAATTTCATTGATTTGGAATACTATAAATAAACTACCAGTTACTTGAACGGCAGAATAATACCATTAAAATTAATGAAGATTTTGATTCCTTTCGATCACTTAAGGTAAATGATATCGAAATCCGCAAAATATTATTTTCTAGAAACAATTGTATACGCAAATAGACTACAAGTTTAACGGTTAGCCGATCGTCGATTCGAAAAAACATTCACAAAATCATCAGAAACAATTGGCCTCAAGAGAAGCGAAGAGCGGCTCGTGCTCCTGAAGAGACTGCAAGCCACTGCTAATATATATGATTATATATATAAAAAAAAAAAAGAATGAGAAGAGGGGAAAGAACAAAAAAACGTTGCTCGCCTCCCACATCGGATCAGCCGCTCGCGCCGCTCGGACTCGCGTACTCGCGCGGCGTCCTGCTAGGCCATGCGTAACGCACCTGCGCGAGCCGGCGAACGCGTCGACTGTGCTGCGCAGGCGCGCCCGCAGCGTGCCCCGCTCCAGCCGTCGGCGCGGCCGAGCAGAGAAGTGCATCGCGAAAGAGGGAGAGAGATGGAGGGAAGGTAGAGAGTGGAGAGGCTGTTAACGGGAGGGCGAGAGAGAGCGGGGGCGCGGGTCGCGGTGATGGGCGGGGGCTGCTTGGGTACGGCTCGTGCGGGGTGAGAGAGAGGAGTGGCGCGTTGGCTGAGGGGCTGGACTGCGGGAGGTCGAGAGACCGAGAGAGAGCCGGGGGGGGCGGGGGGGGGGGGTTAGGGGTGCCCAGGGCGGTGGGGGGTGTTGGGGGGGGGTGGGGGGAGGCTGGGCGTGGGGAGAGGGCAGAGGGGCGACGAGAGAAAGCAGACGAGTTGCTGAGAGAAGAGGTCTCTCCTCTAGTCTCTCTTACTCTCCCGCGCAGTAGGCCCCATGCGCTCTTTCTCTCTTTCTTTCTTCCTCTCTTCTCTCGAGCACGAGCGGGCCACAGCCTCGCAACGCAGTGGAAATAAGACCTATCAAACGCGACTGTACTGACGTGTACTTGTCAATTAGATATTGTTAAGATGTTTATGCTTTTCTAAGGAAGAAAGGGCTATATTGAAATCACATTACTGTAACCAGAGACATGTCGGTAACTGGTAGAAGATGCTGAAAAATTTTTGCTGGCAGCTGCTATGAAACAACCGTTTGTTCTCTAAAAGTTTTAAGTTTATTATGAGGACGCTATTTAAACATTTATTATATTTAAACACTCCCTCTCACTGTCTGGTTAGCTTTTTATCGTGCCAATGAGATGTTGAGCTTGAATTAATGAAGAGGAAACTTATATGTTAGGTCTGGCATGACTCTTACTCAGGACCTCCTGCTCTGACTTACTGCTGTTGAACAAGCCGTTGTACTCTAAACCTTAGAAGCTATTGAAAATAGTGATTTATGGAGTAACGTGTTCTAAATATTATTTTATATTTAATCAGGAGGTCACTCAACGACGTTTCTTATTATGTCACGTGTGCGTACACCAGAAGTGGATGGTGAATGAGAAGGTTGGCTCACATTTTGTCACCAAGTCTCTCCTCTATTTATTTTTCGGACTATTATAATAAGCTCTTGTAATTTAGCCCATATCTTAACTATTTTCTGTATTAAAATTACGATCAAATAGCGCAGAGTCATTCTCAACTTGTGTCATTATCTCAAATTAGATGTAATAGTGGTCGAGATGATTATTTTTTGTAAAATATAAAATATAGTAAAATCATATAATTAAATAAATTTTCATCAATTAATATCGGTTTTGCTAGTTAATTAACAAAATAAGAGATTCTTTTATCTGATTTTATCTATTTTTTCTGCGATTGCAATTAATATATGCTAAATATGTATCGAACATGCGTGCACGCTTATTTTAGTGAAGTTTTAGAATCTAATTCGTATTTTTCACTTTATAGCATCTTATTATGGAAATGATGGCCAAAGTGTAAACGATAATTAATGCAATTTTCTATGCGGAGCTAATTAAGGAGAGGCCGACTAATGTCGCGAGGGCTTTTTCATCATAATTTTAGCCTAAGTTTTAATAATCAATACTTTAATTGGGTGTGCAAATTTATCTAAAATTATGGGCCTACAGACCATTTTAAAAGGTCTTTACCGTAAAAAATATATTATATAGATTGAAATCCATTACTAGGCAGTAAACAATTTCATAGTTCCTCATTTTGCTTATGGAATACATTTTCAGAGTGTATATTTAATAAGATTTTTTATTTATTAGATCTCTTATATACTTTGTTAAGAAAGTGGGTTGAGATGGGGTGAATTGTATTGTACAACTGGCTCAGACAAAATTCTTGCTTTGAAAATGACGTATGGCTTAGTTTGTCTGAGATTCTATCAACGCGGCATATTAGATAAATGGAGTTTGAGGAAAAAAACTTACAGGATAGTTTTTCTCCACGGTGGAGCCGCAGCAAAGTATTTATTCAGTACGATCCATCTGCGATATGCGAAACGCAATCTATATATACGGAAAATACGAATATTTCTTCATTAATACTTTCTCACCTACACGAGTTAACGCAATCTTCGCAATTTCGGCAATTTCAAGCTAAGTTGTATGGTCGAGTAGTCATCGAGCTTAAAGAATTTTTTTTTAAAAAAAGCAAATATAAAAACTCCATTTGGGTCAAAAGTAAACGTTGTGAATAGTTTTTATCGAATTTTTTTTCAATTTTTTTATCGATATATTTGTATTTGATAAAACAAATAAACGAAAAAATTCTAGAGAGTTTGATGGGTTTAGTTTTTTCGCTAAAAATAGTAAAGTGAAATTTTAACTTTTTTTACAAATGCTGCAGGTCGAACTTAAAGAGATGAAAATTTTTATACTGACTATTTATACTTCGTTTTATCGCAAGCCCAAAGCCAAACTTGCGCGTGGACTAGATCAAAACCATGTCGACATAACTACATAATTGTAGCGCTACCTACATACAAGACGCAAGCGCGCCCGAAACTTTCACTCCCATTCTTGGCTCATAACACTCTACTTTAATTTGTATGTGTTTGAGTAACGATATGAGCATCGTGAATCTCTCATCTCTCTTTTCCCGCATCTCTCCTTTCTATGTTTATTTTATTTTATTTTATTTTATTTTTAACTCAATTACTAATTAATGCACACCCGCGGGCACATGGATAAGACATTAGGGATAAAGCGCAAATATCCAAAAAAGACAAAAAAAAACAAGTATCTTGTACCGAAATTCTTCAGGATGCGCTTAATTAAATAACTAGTAAATACGCCCCGATCACGGATACTTTTAAAAATTTATTGTTATAATAACTTTTATTCTTTTACTTCATCTATATCTATATAGCTTACTCTTTATTAGTTAGAATTAAATAAAAGATATATGAAAAATATTTAATAGTTGTTACATCTTATTTAAATTAACAGTCATTTCAAATTGTGTAATATGTACGCAAAATATTATACATCATTTACTTTTATAAAGATATGTTATGAAAAAGGATTTGAATAAATCTCGCATCAAAATGAAATTTTTATAAAAATCAACTAAATAGTAAGACAATTAAGTGTATAAAAAATTGTTAATAAAATTAATATTTTATATATATATATATATAATATACGTATCTTCTATATATATATAAATATAATATTATAGCACAGCCACACATCCAATCCGTATTATTTCTAAATACTCCTAAATTAATGCGTTCTTTTATTTATACAGTAGATATTTTAACGTGATATTAATTGCATTTCATGTTAGATTTTATTACGTCGACTCCCTTCAGCTCTACCTGTAATACTCTACTACACCACCGTTTTATATTATATTATAATTACTTAACTTATTACATAAATTTGATTAGTGTCAATTAATTCGCTTGTTAGATGTTTGATAGATTGAAACAGTTCTATAAATTTCGGACGATTAATAATGGAAATCAATGTGACTACCGGACGGTTAAATAATTAAATTTTATAATTTAACTTGATTTAACATTTTAAATAGATCAAGGCATTTAAATGTAATAAGTATATATATATATGAGAGAGAGAAGATGAGGAGAGGAGAGATTAGAGAGGAGTAAGGATGGTCATTGGGGCTGGACAACGTGTCACCCTATTGGTCCCCTACCTCCTTAATGGTAGTTAAAACAAAAATAAATTTTCAACTGAAGAAATATCTGAAGGATACGGCCGACTATTCTTAAGCAAAGTGGGCAAAAGATTTCGGTGAAGTTAGTACGAGACCGAGTTCGAATTCTAGTTGATTCCATTTCATTAACAAAATTATCTTTTAATGGAAATAACGAAGCGGTGCGTTGTCGCTGATCTTCAAAGAAGAAAAAAAAAATCTGAAGTGCTAAAGACATGGATATTACTAGGATGATGTGATCATCATTCTTTCCCAAATTATTGCGCGAGAACGAGTTGATTATGAATAGAGTATTAGACGTGATTATTAAAGCAGCCGTCATATACTCTAAGGTTTGAAGTGGGTTTCTCTCTTCTCTTTTATTTTTCTGTTAACGGTGTTATATGCTGCATCCCACTTCATCCCACTTAATCCCCAAACCTGTGCACAGATCTCAAAGAGCATCCAACGGTTTAAAACACTATAGTATAGGAGCTTCTATACTATTGATAGTATAGAAGCACAACTCTCTCTCTCTCTCTCTCTCTCTCTCTCTCTCTCTCTCTCTCTCTCTCTCTATATATATATATATATATATATATACATAAAATGAGAGGGAGGTCCATTGAGGTCCATCGTGGACCTTCCTCTCATGCGGTCCACGAGGCCGAAGTGGCCTCGTGGACCGAGTATGATTGTTGCTGTGAGCCGCGATTGCCTTCCTCTTCCTTTTCGTTTTCCGCAGCTTTCATGCGGAAACGAAAGGTGAGGCTTTTTCCAAAATATGTAAAACTATTTTTCCTTGAAAATTTTTTTACGACCAAACAAACGATGGACAAATAACTTTTCGACAGAAAAAATATTTTCAAACCTATTTTACATCAAACCAAACACCCCCTTGCCCAAAAAACAAAAAAAATACAACAACAAAGTGGGGATGAAAAGCTGGGTTCCATCATGCCAAGAATGGGAGTGATTTAAGAAGGTACGGATGAGAAATAAGTCATGAAGAATGATTGAGATTGGACAAGTTCCAAACTGTTTCCTTTGGTACACAATAATGCATGGATTGGTGTCAATTTTTTTTTTTTTATTGAAATGCTACGTGTATAAATCACCAATAATAAATCTTCTACCTTGATCTTAAAATTTATAAAACTCTTTAAATTTATAGTATTAAAAAACTTATTATATTAAATAAAAAATAAGAGTCAATTGGAAAAGCAGAGAGTTCATCTTGTATATAGGAAAAAAGAATGTAAATCTAGTGGTATTTTAATTTAGGATTAATTTTATAGAGTTTCCTACAAATATAATAAATTATAAATATATTACTTTAAAATTTAATTTTCATATATTGTTTCTACAAAAGTCCTGATATTTTCAAATATGTTCCTGCCATTATAATTCGTTAAAAAAAAATTAGTTAATTATAGATAAAATATTTAATTCTAGTTAGTTAATAAGGTGAATTAATTTTTCTACCTCTTTTCAATTAACAGTTAGGATTTTTGGATGGACATATTTATGATGGTAAAAAAGATGATTTTACTTATAAAATAAACAGTGCTTTAACGGTAACAATTCGGAAAAGATATATTTGAAAGCATTAGATTTTTTATAGGGACAATACATGAGAGTTGAACTTTATTAAGATATATTTATAATTTACTATATTTATAGAGATCTATATAAAATTAATTCTTTAATTTAGAAAAAACTTCAAATATCACTCCTATGGTTTCACACTTTCTCACTTTAGTACCTTGTGGTTTAAACTGTATCAATTTAGTGTCATGTGCCTTTTGTTTTATCTTTTTATTATTGATTCCACTAATTTTTTTCGTTAAATCAATGACAAAGTTAAAACTAAAGAGTGCTTATTTAAAATTTAATTATTTAATATTTATCGTTAAGTTATTTTTTTGAAAAAAAAAAATCTTAAATACCATTTCTTGGTTTCACGCTTTCTCACTTTACTATTTTATAATTTAAAGTGTGTCACTTTATTATCATGTGGTTTCGTTTTTTTCTTTCCGTCAGCACCTCCGTTAACTCTTCGTTAAATCAAATAGAAAAAAACTTCAGATACCCCACCTACAGTCTATCAAATATTCACTTGTAATACTTTGTGATTTACCGAATTTTTATTTTAGTACTATGTACTTTTAATTTTTTCACTGATTTAAGAAAAAAATAAATGAATGGAATAACGAAAAGAAAAAATGAATAAAACTATAGAATACTAAAATAATATATTTTAAATTACAGAATACTAAAATAAGAAAATATGAAAGCACAAGAATAACATTTGAAAATTTTTTTAAAAAAAATTGAATGAAATGTATAACATGCCACGCTTCCCTAAAATGATACTGTTTTTTTCTAAAATATATGAAAATCTGTCTACTGTACACGTGTGGGCCCTATTTCGAATAAACGGTCAGATTGGCTCCCAGAAACCACCAAATAAAACGTGGAAACCGCGTTTTCCCCACTTCCCAGTTTCTGTCTTTCGCTACTTCCCTATGTATGTTCCTACGATCGCCAAATACAAAAACTCGTTTGGGACTTCTTTTTTCTCTTATTTTTTTTTCATTATGTTTGAAATAAATAACTCAAATTTAATTTAAAAATTAGTTAGAGATAGAGTTTATTTAAATTTTTACATTATATAATTGGTATTAGTACAAATACTAATTCCAACATATTAAAATTCTATTCCACATTCTTTTGGCATCTATTTGAATTTTTTGACTAGCTTAATTATTTTGTTATTTAAGTTGTGCAAGTTAGGGATCATTTTTTCTATCTTCCTCTGTTATGTGGTAATGTGCAGGTTTGGAAGACCCATTTTTTATATTTTTCTTTTATTATTAAGTTTGGAGTCTTATTCAGTTCTTTATAATTGTTAAAAAAAAATAAAATACCATATATATATATATATATATATATATAGCAGGGCTGCTGTGCTCTCAGGAGTACGGAGGCCTCCGTGCTCCTGAGCAGTTTTCATTGATGGAATTTTCGAATCGACGATCGGCTCCGTTAGACTTGATCTAGCACATTTGAAATTTATAGAAAATAATTTTTGTAATTTTTGATATCATTTATCTAGTGATCGAAAGGATACAAAATCCATAATTTTTAACGGCTGATATCTGCCGTTTTCAAGTTTAACGGTGTAGAAGTATTCAAATCAGATGAAATTTTGATACAAAATTCTTTATACTATCTACAACAAGATCAATATTTCTGATCAAAANCCCGCGCTTCGCTGCGGAAGATTTACGTATTTTTTAAAATATTTTGATCAAACTAATATATTTTTATACTTACGTTGTTAACATTTATTTTTAAAAATTTGAGCTTATTTTTTTTAAATTTAATCTTAATTTTTTAAGTTTAAAAAATTAAAGAGAGAAAAAGAACAAAAAAAATTTATTTAAATAGAGAAAAAAAAATAATTTGAAAAGTGAAGAGAGCATTAAAAGGGAAAAAAAACAAAGAGAGCGGTGTCCCCCACGCCGCGCTGCGCCCCGCACTCCAGCGTGTCCACGCCACACCGCGGGCCGCCCCACGCTCCTGTAATTTTTTTATTCCATAAATTAAGAAAAAATAATTAAAGAAAAAGAAAAAAAATAAAAAAAGATTAATTTTACATTAAAAAAATGAATTATTGGCTAAAACTTGGGGAGAGACAGAGGAGAGATATAGAGATGGGTTGAGAGAGAGAAAGAGAGGTATTTTAAAGTTGTTTTAGAGAGAGATTGGGGGAGATATTGAGAGAGAGAGAATCTATTTTAGAGAGAGAGATTCGGAGAGATATTGAGAGAGAGAGGGGATTTATTTTAGAGAGAGATTGGGGAGATAGAGAGAGAGAGGATCTGTTTTAGAGAGAGATTGGGAGAGATATTGAGAGAGAGAGAGGAGCAGAGATAGCAGAAAGAGAGAGAGAGAGAGGGAGAGAGGCAGAAACAGGGAGAGAGGGGGGTCGGTCAATTTAGGAGAGAGAAACGCTGCGCGAGAGAGAGAGGGTTAAATAGTGTAAGATAATATAAAAATAATTTATAATAAAAATTTGGGTAAATTATATTGTTACTCCTGAACTTTTGGCGAGTTTCACTTAACCCCCAGACTCCTAAAATAGACATTTAATATGCTTAACTCTAATATTTCATTTGTTTTACCTCTTCTGTCAGTTTCCGGTTAACGGAGCTTGACGGAAAACTGACGGAAGAGGTAACGATGATCGAAAATAGAGCCTATAGTTCCGGAGGTTAACGAGTCCATTTTACAAAATTTCAACGCAGCAACGTCTGAATTCGCCAAAATTCAAAGACGAGACCGAGGTAAACAATTGCAATTTAACACTCTACTTTTTTATTATTATAATATATTATATATTATATAATATAAATATATATATATACTCTATATAACAAAAGAAAAAAAACGCAGCCGGCGCAGCAGCGGCGGCAGGTCGCAAGGCACGGCACGCGATGCAGCGAATCACGCATGTGGCGAGGGAGTGGCCGTTTTTTTTTTTTTTTCCTCATCTCTTTTATATACTACTTTATTATATATAAAATAAATAAAAATAATTAAAATAAATATATTATCTTAATATATAATTTATAATATTATATATATAACTATACAAAAAAAAGACTAGAGACGATGCGAGAAAAAAGCCCAACTGTCCTTTATAGTATATATAATAAAAGAATACAAATATTATACATCAAACTATAAATATACAAATACATCATAAAAAATTACATAAATAAATAATAATATATAAAACAAAGGAAAAAAAACAGCTGGGAAGCGGCGCGATAAGAGCAGGCGGAGAATGCGCGCGCGCAGTCACAGACGAGCAAAAAAATAAAAAGCACACAGAGCAGCGATTCGGATGGTAAAAAAGGAGGAGTGCGTCTATATAATACTAATAATAACACTATTATAATATAAAAAAAAAAGAGAGGAAAGAAAGAAACCGCCTGCTCACCTTATCATTATATATAGTATTTATACTATATATTATAATATATATAATATATATATACTGTTACTATAGTATATTTATAATATATTATATATATATTTATATATATATATATTAGAGTATGGGCTGCTGTGCTGCTACGGAGCACGGACCGGATCTCCGTGCTCCTGAGTACATTTTCGATGAAATGGGTTTGATCGACGATGGCTCCGTTTAAAACTTGATCTAGCGTGTTTTAACGTTTTAGAAAATACTTTTTGCGGATTTTTCGTATTCATTTAGACCTAGCAATCGAAGGTATTCAAATCAATAATTATATATACGCCGGAAACCTGAAAATAAAATTCTATAAAAGTGAAAAAACCTGACTATAGCCACTGAAAATTTTCGTATCGAATAATAGATCTTATTAGTAGAATAGTATAAGAATTTGTCTATCAAATTTCATTGATTTGGAATACTATAAATAAACTACCAGTTACTTGAACGGCAGAATAATACCATTAAAATTAATGAAGATTTTGATTCCTTTCGATCACTTAAGGTAAATGATATCGAAATCCGCAAAATATTATTTTCTAGAAACAATTGTATACGCAAATAGACTACAAGTTTAACGGTTAGCCGATCGTCGATTCGAAAAAACATTCACAAAATCATCAGAAACAATTGGCCTCAAGAGAAGCGAAGAGCGGCTCGTGCTCCTGAAGAGACTGCAAGCCACTGCTAATATATATGATTATATATATAAAAAAAAAAAAGAATGAGAAGAGGGGAAAGAACAAAAAAACGTTGCTCGCCTCCCACATCGGATCAGCCGCTCGCGCCGCTCGGACTCGCGTACTCGCGCGGCGTCCTGCTAGGCCATGCGTAACGCACCTGCGCGAGCCGGCGAACGCGTCGACTGTGCTGCGCAGGCGCGCCCGCAGCGTGCCCCGCTCCAGCCGTCGGCGCGGCCGAGCAGAGAAGTGCATCGCGAAAGAGGGAGAGAGATGGAGGGAAGGTAGAGAGTGGAGAGGCTGTTAACGGGAGGGCGAGAGAGAGCGGGGGCGCGGGTCGCGGTGATGGGCGGGGGCTGCTTGGGTACGGCTCGTGCGGGGTGAGAGAGAGGAGTGGCGCGTTGGCTGAGGGGCTGGACTGCGGGAGGTCGAGAGACCGAGAGAGAGCCGGGGGGGGCGGGGGGGGGGGGTTAGGGGTGCCCAGGGCGGTGGGGGGTGTTGGGGGGGGGTGGGGGGAGGCTGGGCGTGGGGAGAGGGCAGAGGGGCGACGAGAGAAAGCAGACGAGTTGCTGAGAGAAGAGGTCTCTCCTCTAGTCTCTCTCCCACGCGTAGGCCCCATGCCTCTTTCTCTCTTTCTTTCTTCCTCTCCTTCTCTCGAGCACTGAGCGGGCACACCTCGCAACGCCACGTGGAATAAGGCACCCTCCAAACGCCACCTGTACTGACTGTTCTGTCAATTAGATATTGTTAAGATGTTTATGACTTTCTCCTAAAAAGGAAAAGAAAAAGGGCAATGAAATCACATTCCTGTAAACAAGAGACATGGTAACTGTAGAATGTGAAAAAAATTTTTGTAGGCAGCTGTGAAACAACCGTTGTTCTCTAAAAGTTTAAGTTATTAGAGAACGGTATTTAAACATTTTTATATTTAACACTCCCTCTCACGTCTGAGCTTAAGACTTTTTAATCGGCCCATGACGTGAGCTTGAATTAAATGAGAGGAAATTAATATGTTAGGAGTCTGGCATGACTCGAACTCAGGACCTCCTGCTCTGATACCATGTGAAACAACCGTTGTACTCTAAAACCTTAAGCTATTAGAAAATAGTGATTAGAGAACGGTGTTTAAATATTTTTATATTTAACAGAAGCTCCTCAACGACGTTTCTAATTCATCGTCACGTGTCGCGTCACACACGAAGTGGATGGTGATGAGCAAGTTGGCTCACAATTTTGTCACCCAAGTCCCTACCTCTACTTATTTTTCGGCTAAATTATAATAAGCATCTTGTAATTTAGCCCATATCTTAACTTATTTTTCTGTATTAAAAATTACGTCAAATAGGCAGAGTCATTCTGCACTTTGTCATTATCTCAAATAGATATAATAGATTGGAATGATTATTTTTTTGTAAAAATAATAAAAAAATATAGTAAAATCATATAAATTAAATAAAATTTCTCAATCAATTAACTATCGGTTTTGATAGTATTAACAAAAATAAGGAATCTCTTTTATCTGAATTTTTTATCTATTTTCTGAATTGCAAATTAAATATATGCTAATATGTCGAACAATGCGTGCACGCTTATTTTAGTGAAGTTTTAGAATCTAATTCGTTAATTTTTAAATTTATAGATCTATTATGAAATGATGGCAAAGTGTAAACGATAATTAATGCAATTTTCCTTGCAGGAGCTAATTAGGAGAGGGACTAATGTGCGAAGAGGCTTTTCATATCATAATTTAGCCTAAGTTTTAATAATCAATATTTTTGGGTGCAAATTTAATCTAAAACATATGGCCTACACACCATTTAAAAAGGTCTTTACGTAAAAAAATATATATATAAGATTTGAAAAATCCATTACTAGGACAGTAAACAATTTCAATAGTTCCTTCATTTGACTTATGAGAAATAATTTTCAGAGTTATATTTAATAAGATTTTTTATTTAAGATCTCTATCATACTTTGTTAGAGGTGGTGGTGTGTGAATTGTACTTGTACAACTGGCTCAGACAACAATTTCTCTGCTTCTGAAAATGACTAAGGCTTAGTTTGGTACTGAGATCTATCAAACGCTATTAGATAAAATGGAGTTGAGAAAAAAACATACAGGGATATGCTTCTGCGTTCTCCGGTGGGACCGCAGAAAATATATCGTAACCGACTCATCGCGATATGCGAAACGCAATATTATATACGGAAATAAACAGAATATTTTTCCAATATACTTTCTCACCACACGTAACGCAATCTCTCCGCAATCTCTCGGCAATTTCAAAGCCTAAGTTATGGTCGTCAATCGACTTAAAAGAATTTTTTTTAAAAAAAGCAAATATAAAAAACTCTCCATTTGGTTCAAAGTAAAACGGTGAAAAATAGTTTTTCATCGAAATTTTTTTTTCAATTTTTTATCAATATTATTTTATTTGATAAACAAAATAAACGAAAAAAACTTTAGAGAGTTTGATTTTTAGTTTTTCGCTAAAAAATAGTGAAAAGTGAAAATTTTAACTTTTTTTACAAATCTGCAGGTCGAACTAAAGAGATGAAAAATATTTTTTATACTGAAAATAATTTTTTAATTCGTTTTATGCCAAACCAAACGCGCGTGAGACTAGATAAAAACCATGTCGACATAATTAATAATGTAGGCTACCTACATAACAAAGAGACAAAGGCGCACGCAAAAATTTCTCCATTCCTATGGCTACATAACACTCTATTTAATTTGTAGTGTTGGATAACGATATGCAGCATGTGAATCTCTCACTCTCTCTTCTCCCCATCTCTCCTTTTATTTTATTTTATTTTATTTTATTTTATTTTTAACTCATCTACTAATTAATGCACACCGACAGGGAATGGCATAAGAATTAGGGATAAGAGCAATATCAAAAAAGAAAAAAAAAAAGTTTTGTACGAAAATTCTATCAGATGCGCCTTATTAAGACATACTAGTGAAATACCCGCACGATACCACGGATATAAAAATATTTTTATAATAAATTTTATTTTTTTAATATTTTTATATAGCTTTATAAGTTTAATTATTAATTAAATAAAAGATATATGAAAATAATTTAATAGTTAAATCTATTTAAATAAAAGTCATTAAAATTGGTATATGCGCAAAGTAAATTTATACAATAAATTATTTTATAAAGATTTATATTTGAAGGATTTGAGATAAATCTATCAAAATAAATTTTTAAAAATCAATAAATAGAAGAAAAATATAATTGTATAAGAAATTGTTTAATAAAATTAATTAATTAATTCCTTAGAGTTTAGAGATTTAAAATTTTAAATTTCGGAGTTTAAAATTTGGAAATCAATATGATAAGTTAAAATTAAATTTTATAATTTAAAATATTTAAAATTTTAAAGTATCAAAATTTAAAATTATATATATATATATATAGAGAGAGAGAGAGAGAGAGGGAGAGATAGAGAGAGAGTAAAGGATGGTTTGGGGGGGACACGTGTCACCCTATGGTCCCCCTAACCCTCCTTAAATGTAGTTAAAACAAAAATAAAATTTTCAAACTGAATAATATCTGAAGATACCGACTATTCCTAAAGCAAGTGGCAAAAGATTTGGTGGTTAGTACCCGAGACCCAAGTTCGAATTCTAGTTGATTCACATTTCTAACAAAATTTATTTCTAAATGAAATAAACGAAGCGGGTAGCGTGCTACCTATCCCTTCAAAAAAAAAAAAAATCTGAAGATGCTAAAGAATGAATATTACTGAGATGCATGTGATAATATTCTTTCCACAAATCTACTTGCGGAGAACGATTGATTATGAATAAGTATAGAACGTATTAGTAAGCATATATTAATCTGTTGTATACTTACTGAAACAGTAAACATATTTTACAGTGGGATAGTTGGATATAAACTTAAACATGCATCAACCAAAGCAATTTTACATTCCATTGTGCCGCATGAGGAATCATGCAAACAGAAGAGAGGGATTAGAACAGAAGACTAATTATTTTTCTTTAAGAGATAGGTAGCACGCTACCCGCTTCGTTTATTTCATTTAGAAATAAACTTAGCTGGAAATGTGAATCAACTAGGATTCGAACTTGGGTCTCAGATATCAACCACCAAACCCTTTGCCATTTGCTCTAGGGACGGTCGATAACAGAAGACTAATTATTAAAGAGGAGATGGGGCTAGGGTGGCAATCCAGCTCGCTATTAGCGAGCCAGCTCGTGTTCGGCTCGAAATGAGCTCAAGATCCAATCGCTCGTTTAATAAACGAGTCGAATACGAACTGAATTTTTCAATTTGTTTTATAAACGAGTCGAACACAAGTTGGACTTAGCTCGTTCGTATTCGACTCAATAACAGCTTGAATACATATATTTTATATTTATATATTATATATATATATATATATATATATATATATATATATATAATTTGGTTTTTAGCTTAACCTAAATATAAAGCCCAACTCAATTATAAAAAAAATTTATTTATATATAAAGTTTCAACTATTAGATTAAAGCCAAATAAATAAAATCTCATGAATTTATTTTCTATACGTATTCTTTATAATTCTTTTAACTTGTTATTCATGAGGTAGCTCGTGTTCGACTCATTAATAAGTGAGCCAAACACGAGCTGAATTTTTTATCTCGATATTCTAATGAGTTAACTCGTATTCGGCTCTTGTATGAGCTTATTTTAGCTCACTTATGTTCAGCTCATAGACACCCCTAGGTGGGGCCTCATTTGACATTAATTAGTTGCTTAAATAAGTTTGTAGTAGTGGATAATTAAAGTACGCAAAAAGATGCTTAAGAGGAGCCCATGCAATGAGATTAATGATGGGGACAAATCATTACAGCTGGTCTTTGACATTGGGATCTTCGTCAACTTCAAAACAGTGAACTAGATTTTCACTTTTGTCGAACGCCAAGTGGGCATGGACATTTTTTTGACCCATGTGGCCATGTTTACAAGATAGTTTTTTTTTTCATTTTAAGAAAAAGATGAGTTTAAAAATAAATTTGATTGAAGATATAAAATAATTAAATTCTGAATTTGAAATATATTGTATGAACCATCAAATTCTTTACTCTCTGTTTTAAGGACGATCCATATGTTTACCAGATTGTTGGTTCACCATCCTTGTTAATTAGACAAAAAATGTACAACTACATATTCTCATCTCCTTCCCCAAGAATGATAGTGTTAAGATAATTAGGGAATCGTTTTCTATTGTATAACAAATAATTCTCTTACAAACTATTTTTTTTTTTTATATATATATATAGAGTATTGCAAGGATCTTCACCTTAATGTAGAGAAGAGCATTTGCAGAATAATTCCTTGACATAAACAAGGTAAAGCTGTTTGTAGTCACCAGAAGAGACAGGACTCCTGATTTTACAGGAAAATGCTTTAGATCCCCAAGAAAAAAATTAGATATGTCAACAAATTCATGTAGCACTTTAAGATGTGCATATAAACCAATCAGATCTCTTTATATTACAGTCGCTGAAGCATCAACAAGCTCTAAGGGCAACATTCTTGGGAACTGATAACAGTAACATTTGTGTTATCTTCCCAAACTTCATCAATCTTACTAAAATGACGAAAAAAATTTCACCAAATTGGAGACCAGTAGAACATCTACATGCATTAGATTCCATTCAAGCAGAGTTCATTGCCTACGAATTATAGAAAGGAAAGGTCTTCTTTTCCTGAGCCTTGCTGAATTGGCAGGGGCACTTGGATTGAGGCACCCCACACTGATTCACTGAGCTCGTGACATGAACAATTGTAGCACTTTGCATTAGAAAAAACATAAACAAAGAGTTGGGCCACAGTGAAAAGCTCACAGAACATTGAGAGCAGTGGAATACCTGGGAAAGCGATACTAACAAAGTAGATATTATTATCAATAGATTGTGTACCTTTAGTCTAATCAAATCTAGTCGAAGAATGCTTACTATGATGCATAGATACTTTACCTGCCATATCCATTTCAGATATGTGTCAGATACCAATACTTGCACTATACACATCCGATATGTGTCAGATACTCCATATGACATTTTTTGACAGATACGTGAAAGATATCTGTGAGATAGGGGGTAGAGTTATATCAACACTAATTGAGGACGAAATCATTCTCAAGTAGCTTAGATCCGAAGGATGATGAACTAAAGTTACCTTTACATTAACTAATCACCCAAATATTCTTTTTTTTTAATGTATACTATCGTATATAATAATCATATATAGGACAAATAAATTTTTTATTAATGTATCCTGTATGTATTAATAAAATTTTCAAAATTTGTTACATCACCGTATCCGTATCATATTGTATTTGTATCCTGTATTTGTACCTATGCAACATAGATACCGACTAGGTTGAATACACTTACTCTGCCAATAAAATTTCCAGTTATGTTAATTTACTAGCATTTATGTATAGCCACTAAGTGCTTGTTTGGTTCAAGGATAGAATTGGAATAGATAATAGAATGGAAATGAATTGAAATGGTAATTAGAATGGTCCACTCCCCCAAGACGGTTGGTTTATTTGTGGATTGAGAATTTGAATGAGTTATTCACATTTCATTATTTGGTTCGTATAAACTAAAAAAATTATAGGATACTATAATACTAATTTTAGTCTCAAATATAAATTTATATTATTTAAAATTTATGAAATATATAATACTATTCTCTAATAAGTTTTTCAAAAAAAAAATCAAATTTATTTTTAAAAATTTTTATTGATGTGGGTTAGGGATAGGGTTTTGAGAGAGGATAGATTTTTTTTTTTTTTTTTTTGATGAGATAGGGGTGAAGAGAAGGAGGGTGAGATGGTCACATGGACTTCGAGAACTTAGTGGGCTTCCGAAATGAAATCTCAATCCGGGCTAGAATACCGGAATCAAGTTGAAGGCTAATGGGTCATTCCCATTCCAGTCCGGAATAGGAATTCCAAACCGATTCATGCGAACCAAACAAAATTAACTGGATTTGATCAAACAGAATTCCATTCCATACCCAAAATGGATGAACCAAACAAGCCCTAAAAGTTCTACGATAAAGAGAGCACTTACATCTGTAAACAGAAGAGAAGGGCACCTGCTCTGCTAGCGAGTGCTATCAATAACTATTCACTGCGATGAATAATGCTATAAAAAGGTTCATCATAAATACCTGGTGTAGCCAGAGGAAGTTTTTCTGTGAAAATTGAACCTGCTACAGCATAAGCATCTCCTGTTAGTACTATAGTATACTACACAGCAAGGATACTGGATGAACTTGGAAAATCTGAGTCTCAGCTGTGCGATGATGATCATAAATGCAATTTGTGCAACATTTATGGGTGCCAAGTGATGTAACTGTCTTACCTTATATAATTTAACACTAATTTTATGCAAAATTTTATGTGTAAGAAACGTAAAACTAGGCATCTAAAAAATAACCTCAGTAGGTCAAATATTGGTTGGAACTGCCACAATTCTATAAGCAGCAGCGCAATATACAACACTACAATTCTAATGCTAGATGCTAGGAATTGTGGAAATAAGCTCATTTGAACAAGAATACTAAAGCAAGTTACTACATTTTGTGATATCTTGTTCTGTGGATGAAGGAATAGTATATAGGATCACTATAAACTGGCCTTCTTTACAGTAAGGAAATTTCAACACAATATTCAAGTTTAGCTGCTAATAACATTCACCCACAATTGTCATCATCAGTACAGAGACCTTCCCACTGCACGGGTTTAGCAACTTAAAAGCAGGATAATAGTGGCTATGCAGTTTATCTACTTTGCTACTGCAGTAGATCCATACAAGGTGCCGACAACCCATATAATAAATTATTTTTTTAAGAAATAACCATAGAAAACTCATGTAGTACATTAATTTCTTTTGTAAATTTTAAGTTGCATTTCACTAGGTCGATAAAACCACAGAGCAGCAGTAACACAGTTGGTAGTTGTACATGCATGGCACACTACGCAATTACTGAATTCCAGAATATCACACAAAATATCTGCTAAAGAATGACTAACATTTTGCTCGAAATTTCTTGCATCAGAACTCAAGTTCCTAAAGTCAAATCAGCTTAATTAGCTAATTTAGCCTACTTAAATATCTAGACCGATGAATCTCAGGTTTATAAATTATTTTCACAGAGATGTCTTGTAAGATGTCAAACCTCCTTAGGAGATTACCTATACTCTACAGAATCAGAAAACTGTTATAAAGAAAGACAATTGCACCAGGGTTAGACGAATACCCAACTAAAAAAGGCAGCAAAGAATGGATGGCAGATATGCCGTGAACGAGCGCATCTTCAGTCACTTCCCCTACTTCATCAAGCAGAACTTACGAAACTATCCCCTGCCTACACGAGCAATAACATTAAACCAAGTCAAATGAATCAATAAATCTGATTGAGAATTGGACTGAATCTCCTATGAATTATGAGTTCCATTCGCAGTTCTCGACTTGCTGCTATCGCTCCTAGTGGCTTTTATACGTGCTATAAGACTCTCTCCTGGACTACCCAAACCGTTCCTCCCGGCTAATTTCGTCCCGTAGTTGCGGTACAACATGCTCAGCCGCCGATCATCTCCGTCGGCGCCCGCCAACTCCTCCGCATGCTTCCTCGAAATCAACCCATAAAGGAAAAGAGAACCCGACCCCAACTTCCTCTCCCCTATCCCCACCCTCAATAAGGAAGTCGAATCCGGGCCGGGAGAGGAAGGATCGTGGAGAACCGTGAAGGCGCCGAAAGAGAGATCGGGAGTTCGAAAGAGGTCATCCAAATCCATAACGTCGTCCTTAACACACGTTCCCTCAGCTACCGACGACCCCGTGGCCCGCCTCCTCGCGGCCCTTGCGATATTAGCTGCCTCTCTAAACCCGCTGAGTAGGGCTCCGTGCATGGTCGCAGGGTACCGCCTGTTGGTCGCCTCCCCTGCGAAGAAGAGCCGTCCGTCGCCCGCGCTCTCGGCCAAGATGTCATAGTCGTCGCCCGAGGACCCGACGGCCACGTACGAATACGATCCGTAGGCAAATCTGTCGGTTCCCCATCTAGTGCATATAGCTTGGAGTGGCTTGGGGATTTCAATTCCCTTGGGGGAGAAAATTCTCCTGAGAACTCGGAGCACTTTGTCGACGTTGTCCATGGGCGGAGTGGTCTCGAAGCGGATGGCGGACTCCCCGGCGACCAGCGCGACGAGGAGCGGGCCGCCGGAGACGGAGGCGTAGCTGTAGAAGAGGAAGAATTCGCCGCGTTGGCTAGGGTCGTCCGTGAGGTGGCCGAAGGTGTCGACGCTCCCGTCCCAGAAATCGTAAGGGAAGAGTATGGCGACCTTGTTGAGGAGGCCGAAGCCGAGCCTCTGGATGGCGGCCTGCTTTCGGGGAGGGAGCGGCGGGGAGAAGTGGATGCGGCCCTTCTTGAGGACGCCGAGGGGGACGGTGCAGAGGGCCATGTCGGCGCGGAAGAGCTGGCGGCCGGCCTGCAGCAGGACGCCGTCGCCGGCGTAGCGGACTCTGGTGACGGTGCGGCCGTAGAAGACGGGCACGTCCTGGGCGAGGGCGCGGACGAAGCGGGCGTTGCCGCCGGGGATGAAGCAGTGGTCGCCGCCCATCTCGTAGGGGTCGTCCTGGTCCCAGAAGGCCATGGAGAGGTCGGAGAGGAGGGCGGCGTTGGCGTACTCCAGGTTCGCGAGGTGCCAGTCCAGGAGCATCCGCTCCTCGCGGGAGGCGGCGACGCCGTAGGCGGCGCGGAAGGCCTCGAGGGCGTCGCCGAGGGAGGCGTCGACGGACCGGAGCTCGTCGGCGACGGCTTGGCGGAGGCGGCACACCTTGTCGAGGAGCTCGTTGAACGCGGCCTCGATGCGGGAGTCCACGACGGGGTCGACGGGGCGCCCGTCGGGGAGGTAGAGGGGGCACTTGTCGCGCACCTTGTGGAGGGGGAACCCGAGCTGCCGCGCGAGCACGCCCAAGGGGTTGCCGTTGATCCCGGTGAGCACGCTGCCCCCGAGGTCGGCGGCGGCGGCGACGTCGGGGTACTCGGCGGCGGACGAGGCCATCCGCTTGGTGAATACGCGGCCCCCGGGGCGGCGGCGGCCCTCCAGGACGGCGACCTTGAAGCCGAGCGAGAGGAGGTGGCGCGCCGCGGCCAGGCCGGCGAGGCCGGCGCCGACGACGAGGACGGAGGGGGGCGGGAGCGAGGGGGCGCGGCGGGGCGGGGCGGAGAGGACGGCGGGGGCGAGGCCGAAGTTGATGTAGGCGTGGTCGAGGAGGAAGGCGTAGGCGGCGGCGACGAGGGCGCGGTGCTCGGCGCGGATGGACTCGAGCGCCTGCGACTCGGTGACCCACGCGGAGGGGTTGGACCGCCACCGCGCGACGATGTGGTTGCGGACCACGATGTAGTTCGACTGGGCGGCGCCGCCCAGGGCGGGGACGACGGACGCCTCGATCTCCTCCTCCGCGAGGGAGTCCACGGGGAAGCCCACGGCCGCGGCGATGAGGGCCTCCACGTCCAGCTCGCGGGCGAGGCGGAGGGACGACGACGAGGGGGGGCGGCCGGGTAGTTTGGGAAGAAGAAGGGATAGGGGCGGGAGGAGGGGTAGATTCGGAATCGGGGTCCTCCATGGTTAATTATTATCGACGAGTTTTTTATTCGCTGATCCGGGAAATAAGAACGAGGGGAACAAGTGGGGATTATTAGGAAACATGATAAGCGCGTACTGGTGTCTGTGGTTAACTGTTTGGACGAAATTAGACATGGTAACTGGCATTGTTAAGGCGAGTTTGAGATGGTAATGTGAGGGTTAATTTTGACATTTCGAGCTGTTACTAACTTTTTGGATGCGCTTTTGGTTTCGCCCCGGGCCCGGGTACGAGACGTTGACAAGCATATAAATGGGCCGAATCCTTTGGAGGCCCATTATATGGGTACTCCACTTTTAAAGGCCCAAGAACATTCGCCTTGACCCAAATTGGGAACCATACAATTAATTTTAGAAAGAATTGAGCCCAGAAACCTTTTTCTTCTTTTCTTTTCTTTTTTTAAAAAAAAAAAAAATTGAACCAATGACCCATTTTTGGATATTCTGAGTTACCAATCAACAATTCTCGTACTTAAATAGACTAATAGGGACATTAAAATTCAAAATATACATATAAATATAATAGTAAATTAATAAGAAAAAAAATATTAATTAAGAATACAAGAAATACTCTAATATCCAAGATGAATATGACCTAAAGAAAAGGCTAATCCCAAAAATCCCATCAAATTTACTGAGCCCGTTGTCACGGGCTTAGCGATTCTGTTCGCAAAGTCCGTGCGGCGCCCGCCTTCCTGCTCGAAGATGGGCAAGCCTTCGTCCTTATTGCTAGTCCGGGCCTTCGCGTCCTACGACTAAGTATGCAAAGGGAATGACAAAGAGAGAGAGAGGCAGAAGTTCACTCAAAAACTAAGTACTACACTACTTAGAAAAGAGATTACAACCCACACATACACACACTCTCTCTTGTGTGTTTTGACTTTAACCAAACCCCACTACTTATAAGCTTCTAGATACAATGAACCTAGAGACACACTAACTCTCTTATTAGGACACATATTAATTCACCCACTATTTCATAATAATAAGCCCTCATAATGACCAAAAGCTCAAGAGTCACCTATAACTCCCGTGAGTTTCATAACTCTTGAGTTTCCCACAGCAGGTTGGGTTTGGGTATTGACAACCTGATTCGACCCGTTACCAACCCGAACTCGCTAGCAGATTTGGGCCACTGTTAAGGAGAAATCAACGGAAAATATTTTGTCTGTGACATTCTCCCCCACCTAACGCGTAGACGCCCTCGTCGCGCGCCGAGTCGCTCCTAGTCCGCATAGCCTTTCGCGTGGTCCGTCGTGCCTTCGCGCTCGATCGTCCCTGTGCCTTGCTCCCAATGTCCGCATTTTTCCCCGCACCAGCACTTAGTGTCTTGCCCCTCTGAGCAAGTACACCAGCGAGCCTGCTGTGCGAAGTGTTTGCCGGATGTGCATGTCCTCCGCGACACGCACGCGCACTCTGCCAAGCTGCAGAATGCCCCGAGTGTGCATGTCCTCCGCGACACGCACGCGTACTCCGCCAAGCTGCAGAACGCCTTTTGGTCCTCGCAGGCTCCTTAGCAGAATGACTTGCACTTTGCTTAGACGCTGGCCACTCCAGCGCCGTATGAGACTCGATAGTCTCGCCGCCGCTCAGGCCCTCCTCCTCGAGGTCCCCAGCCTTCCCGCGCTTCACCTCCTCGTAAAGCTGCAGGGCTGTCAGAGTTGAACTCTCGTTGCGCTCTTTTGCGTCCCCTGGATCGCGGTGCTCTCCCCCACCTTTGGCCTTACTCGTCTTTGATGGTTCACCTCGATCGCCCTCGGTTCGCTCCCGCTCGGGCACAATGTCAACAACGACAGCTTCCGACAAAGACATGGTTCCTTCTCGAACCGGCTTTGATACCAACTGTCACTGGCTTAGCGGTTCTGTTCGCAAAGTCCGTGCGGCGCCCGCCTTCCTGCTCGAAGATGGGCAAGCCTTCGTCCTTGTTGCTAGTTCGGACATCCGCGTCCTACGACTAAGTATGCAAAGGGAATGACAAAGAGAGAGAGGCAGAAGTTCACTCAATAACTAAGTACTACACTACTTAGAAAAGAGATTACAACCCACACATACACACACTCTCTCTTGTGTGTTTTGACCTTAACCAAACCCCACTACTTATAAACTCCTAGATACAATGAACCTAGAGACACACTAACTCTCTCATTAGGACATATATTAACTCACCCACTATTTCATAGTAATGAGCCCTCATAATGACAAAAAGCTCAAGAGTCACCCATAACTCCCGTGAGTTTCATAATCCTTGAGTTTCCCACAGCAGGTTGGGTTTGGGTATTGACAACCTGATTCGACCCGTTACCAACCCGAACTCGCTAGCAGATTTGGGCCACTGTCAAGGAGAAATCAACGGAAAATATTTTGTCCGTGACACCATGGTCTACAAATTCCCCCAATAAATAACCTTGGATTTAACGAGTAACATTCAAACGCATATTGTTGCACACACTAAAAGTTATTTCATGCGCAGCATTATGGGGCGTTTGGTTTTGCATAAACGAATCAAACAGTTATTTTCAGTATGAACAATATTTTTTTTGTTTGTTTGATTCGATGTAAAAAATATTTTAAGTATTTTTACAGATTTGAAAATAAAATTATAGTTTTTGTTTTCCGCCATTTTTTCGTGAAAAATGAAAATTTAAACAATGTAAAATTTTTTTCATTTATTTTTGTCCACCGAACTAAATAAATATAGTTTTTTTTTTCAACCAAATAAATATTGATATAAATTTTTTTTTTGTATTAAACTGAACACTATAGAACATAAAAAAAAATTGTCAAAAATGTTTTCTCATCAAAAGTTAATTTCCATGATTTTATGTTGAATCAAGTGGTCCTTTAACTATTCTTAGGAGTTCCTTGTGGGAAAAGAAATATGGTACCATTACAGTGGAATTTATAAGGAAGAGGTGCGGAAAAGACCATTTAGTAGTACAGCTCACACTCGTGATCCAAGAATTAATACAACCTTTTTGAAATGTAGTGAAAAAAAATAAAAATTAATTTCACACAGAAATATATTAAATAACAAATATAATATACAAAGTTTAATTTTTTATATTTATTTCTACAAAAGTCAAATAATATTTATATTTGCATTTTTGATTTGTTACTATTAGAGTTTCGTTTTTTTTTTAACAGAAAATTAATAAGTAAAATAATAGTTTTTCCGTCACAAATATGTTCTTAAAAAAATTTCAACTGTTAAAATTATGCAGAAATATTCTTTCAAAAAATTTTAACAGTTATTTTCTTCATTTCTACCATCTCAAATAATATAAGAGGGATAAAAATATCAATTTATCTCATTTATTAATCAGAGTTAATAATTTTATCTATTGATTAACTATATTTTTTTAACGGATTCTAATAGTTAGAATATATTTAAAAATATTAAGAGTTTTGTAGAAATAAATATGAAAAATTAAAGTTTGTGGGAATATATTTGCTATTCGATATGGTTATAAAGAACTACATGTAATTAACACAAAAAAAAAGAAAACAAATGAATTAATATTGGACTTTGTAAGAGATTTATAAATATGTGTTATATCCATGTATAAAATACAAGCGGGTCCCACATTCGCAAGTCACCAAACTCTGATAGGAGTGGATGGATAAAAATTTTGTGGGCATCATCCTCAGATAATTTGTTTGGGAATGATGCCGATAGGAGCCGCGTGGTATGCTGCGCCCATCGCGACCCTCCAAAAAATAATAAAAATAAAATTATGGGCTCCAATTTTTGAGAGAGAGAAGAAAAAGCCGACGATGGAAAAGGGCGGTGATGTTGGGCGCCCGTACACAAAATTTTTGTCCGGAGTGGATGAGTCATATCCTAATTTAATCCGATGTGGATAACTTTGTGATTGCATCGATACTTATCGAAAACATCTTTGTCCCTGCTCTTTCTTATTAGTTAAGAATACTTTTTGGTTTTGAGTGTCAATATTTTATTGGAATGAGATAAAATTTTTAGAATCATTGTTGTCTGCGTCAAAATAATTAAAATCATTTATTTTGTCCATCGTATGCTCCAAAATTCGACGACAATAGTTCGGAACTAGACTTTATTACGACATATTTCAAAATTTGCTGATTTGCTGATCATGATTGAGTAATTATATCTTATGATGTGTAAAAAGAATTGCACAGAGATTTATTAAAGTTGGAAACTTCTGTTTAATATGGAGTTATTGAATTACTTATACATCTTTCTTTCTCTTTTTGTCTATAAGAGTTGTTTAAACACCCTTTGTACAAATATTAAATACAACAAAATAAGCTTAATTTATGTAATTCTAGAATAAAATCCTAAAATGCTTAAATCTATATAATTTTGGCATAAAGTGAGAGAAAATTACGTTCGTCGTGGTCTCTCTCTCTCTGATTCTCTCTTATCCTAGAGAGGCGCATATATTTTTTATCAACTTTCTTTTTTTGTTATCTAAAGTTATATTGTATCAGTTAATATATATTGTTTTAAAAAAAAAAAGCCCTGTTTTGGTCTCGCATTTTTTTTTTAAAACAATCACATTTTTTAAACACTTACACTTTTCTAAGCACTAATTCTAAAAAGAAAAGCATGTTTGTTTGAATAGTTTACAATTCATCCAATTAAGTAATAGATAATAACTTATTTAAAAAAACATTGACAAAAAAAAAACTCTTAAATTTTTACTTTTATTGTCAATTAAATACTTCGGATGAAACAATTGCACTTAATATACCATCCCGTCCTGTAATATTTTGATAAACAAAATTTTATGTAAACAAATACAAAATAAATAGGATGCCAAAGAAGGTGCAAACGGACCGGAATGGAAATATATATAGAGAGAGAGAGCGCACTAAAATTATTCATTTATTCTCAAAATCAAGTGAGGAAGTCATCTATAATCACTCAATCATATATCTTATTTTGAAATAAAATTACAACAAAATTATTTTTTAAATAGTCATGATGGAATGGATAATCGTCAGAGTGTATATCTATTGACCGAAAATATCATGTCAGTAATGTGACCGTCATGTTTTATTTATTTATTTTTTCTTCTGAGAAATAGATAGCATATTATTCATTTCGTTTATTTTTTTTAGAAATAAATTTAATTTAAAATATAAATTAATTATGATTCAAATTTGAAATTTTCGATATAAACTATCAAATTTTTTATCACTTGTGTTAAAAGCGATCTATTTAGGAGCGAGAAATTATTAAAAGGGAGGGAGGTTTAGCAGGCTAGGAGGAGGAGGAGAACAATAGTGGGGGCTCGCGCAGAGCTGTCATTTGACATTCATATCCTCCATCCAGCGAGGAATTAACTCCTTCGCACCCGTTCAATATTCCTCTCCTTATTTTTATTATTAACAATAAATCCCCCCCTTCTCGATCTCTCTTTATTATTCTCTTATTAGTTTCTCCCCTTTTTCCACAGAACCTATAGCCCCAAAAAGATCAGCCCAGGACATGGAATCAGAGACCACCAAAGAAGAGGAAGAGAAACGAATCCGTAGGAAGATAATAATACGACAATTCAGCGAAGACCCATCTCTCCTTTTGATGATGCGTAGAACCCAATAATACATATATACCCATCCCCCTCTCTCTCTCTCTACCTCTCTCTTCTATTCTTGTCCTTGTCCTTGTTCTTGTTGTTGTTGTTGTTGTTGTTGTTCATCTTGTGATTTTAGATTTTAGCCGTACGTAGTTGGTGTTCCGATCGCATGGCTTCGTCGTCGTCGTCGTCGTCGTCTCCCTCGGCCGCCCCGCAATTCCGGTCGAGGTTCGGCGACACGACGCGGACGAAGGTGTTCGTCGGGGGCCTGGCGTGGGAGATCACCAGCGCCGAGCTGCACCGCCACTTCGCGCAGTTCGGCGACATCCTCGAGGCCGTCGTCATCGCCGACCGCAGCACCGGCCGATCCAAGGGCTACGGCTTTGTAAGCTCATCAATTCTCTCTCTCTCTCTCTCTCTTCTCACTCCACTTGATCACGATCATGATCATTAAGTTAAAAGATCGCGTTAATCTTCTCATGCCCTTTTTAATTTTATTTGGTAACATATTGTTTCGATGATATTCGGATTAGCTTATAAATATGTGAATTGGACACAGGTCACGTTTCGCGAGCCGGATTCTGCGAGCAGGGCCGTGGCGGAGCCGAACCCGATGATCGGCAGCAGGCGAGCTAACTGCAACATCGCCGCGCAGCGCCGGCCGCGGCCTGCTGCTCCTCCTCCTCCTCCTCCTCCTCCTCTTCCACCAGGTGGGGCGGTCCTAATATAATGATTATTATATTATTATTGCTAGTGATTATCTAATGTTTAGAGGATTAATTGCATTGTGTGTGTGATCACAAAGCTCAACCTAATTGGCCAATGGCCATTGGAGGGACCCAATCAACGATGGGGCCCACAAAGACACGGTAGAAACGTTGGGTGCCAGCGCATCGGAGCAAGGCTTGGGTGGTGGGCCACTAAAGCTTTGCCAGCCTGGCCTAAGATGCATTCTCAATTGACTATTTTTTTACTTTTTTTTTTTAAAAAAAAATGGATTAGTTTTTAAATTTTCTTATGCTAAAAAAAAAGGGCTTAATTTGCTTACCTGAAATATAGGGGAAAAAAAAAAGAAGTTGTTCTAGTGTTTTCTTTTCTTTTTCCTAGTGAGAAAAAACATATTATCTGTTTCGTTGATTTTTTTTATATATATAAACTTAATTAAAAATATAAGATAATTAGAGTTTGCATTTAGAATAGTAATTATTAAAAATTGTCACATGCACTGAGACGGTGGGTGACTTGCTTAGAATGTTCTGGGCACAATGAACGGGTCACAGTCAAGTTCTAGGACAAGTTAGTTTGATTAGGTAAGTGCAAAATGGCTTTAAAAATAAATAAATAAATAAAGTAGTATTGGTAGTAAAGCCAATAATTATTATTATTATGTAGCTAAATTTGATGACCTGTGACCCATATCACATCCATATGATTTGGGCCTTGTAGTAACATTAAAAGGGAAATATGAGGCTCATCTAATGGTTGATGTTTACGTGCACCTCCATTTGTGTAATGTAGTGTGGGTCCCCACGAAAATGACATGAATGCCACAATAGAAGGGTGAAGGATGATTAGTTCAAGGACCATCAATGATCCTTATCCACAAGAATAAGAATAATTATTATTTTTTTCTACATCGTTCGTATCGCTTTACTGCAAGATACTCTGCAAAATGCCCTTTTTGGTTGTAGATATCTTTTAAGATATTATCTTTTGATGTGCTTCGTGCCTAAGGCTATTTTTCATTAGTCACAGTATCAAATCGAAGTGATCCTAGGCATAAGTAACATGCCATTTATGGAATGTAATTTACTTTCGTTTTTGTTTTGTTTTGTTTTGTTCTTTTTTTCTTTTTTTTTTACTGTTCTCATTTCCAATATATTTTTGCTGTGTGTAGGAATGAATCAAAGTGGGGGCGTTTTTGAGGGCTCAACAGGGCCACGATTTAACAGAGTACCAGCCCAAATGCCTCTTCCCCCACTAATATACCCTCCGAATATGGGGTGAGTGTTTTTCCTTAATTAACTGGTTACTAATATTTATTTCTTCATCATTGTTTGGTTCTCTTTTGCTTTAGAATTAATGCCATGCCAACAACCTTTAACCCCTGTTTATAACATATTAGTATTTTTCTATTTCACCGACTGTTCCTGGCACAAGTGGCAAAAGGGCTTGGTGGTTGGTACTTGAGACCCAAGTTCGAATTCTAGTTGATTCACATTTCTAGCGAAGTTTATTTCTAAATGAAATAAACGAAGCGGATAGTATACTACCTCCTATGATATGATATAATAAGTACCTATGTTCACATGTAAAATGTAAGAGATAGGATTTTAATCAATTCGGTTTTTCACAATTGAGAATTGGATCCATGACCTCGTAGAATTGAGGGGTGATCTGATATTTATTTAAAATGTCAATCATTTAACGGTACGAGTCCTTCAATTACTTCTAAAATCACATAGTATGGATCTAGCAGTCTCGCATTATTCAGAAAAAAAAGAAGAAGAGAAAAGTACGGCTCCTATCAACAGCTAGAAGAATTGGATTGCATCAGAATGATATCTAATTCTGTGTGTCCTAAAATTTGGGCTACGAATTTCGAAAACCGATAATGCAACTCTTAAGCTGCAGTGGGCCTTAATAACAACACAAATTAATGAGTTCGTATGCTTCTTCGGCCTTGTTTGGCCTTGCGACCGCATCGCAAGCTTATGCGAAAAAAAGCTCTCAAAGCTTTCTTAAAATCGTAGAATTTTGCAAACTCCGCGCACAACCGTTAAATTCCAAACAGCAGCGATCTGTGGCGTGCTGCAAAATCAACACACAAAGCGCAGGGAAACACCTGCTTTTATCTCATATCTCGTTCACTAATAAATGTGTCCACTTTGCAGGTATCCTACCTATCCAACTGATTATGCTTATCACCATGTAAGTGCCTTTGTTCATCTAAACTCAATGTAATCCTCTTATATTTGTTGCTGATTTTTATTTTTGAAAATAATAAAAAAAATGCGGATCTCATTTTTTCTTGGAGAATTATAAGATATAATTTTACATTAAATTACGTATGTTAATTATTTGACGAGAATTTATGAAGTTACATTTAACTAGCATTTATGGAGCAGGCTCTGATCTACACTGGTCCGCAAATTAACCAGCAATATTATCAGCAGATCTTGGGGGTCTATGGACCGGGTTCACCACCGACTCTCGGTCCACAACCATTCCCTTACACATACGTGGCGAGTCCACGGGGTAGTTTTCATTCCCCACTCGGTGGACTGCGTGCCCGTACACCCATATCCGACGGCCCAGATGGATGGGTCCTTCGAGCGCTCCTTTTCGCCGCCGCATATTTCCAACTCCAACTTCCACCACGTGCACGGCAAAATGCCAATACAACTGTACTTCACTTCCACTTTGGACTCCGTTGCTTTCATTATGTAAGTCTAATTCATTTCTATAATGAATGAAAAGGTAGCTCGTTATTTAATTCTTAAAAAGAAAAAAAAAACTTTGAGCACCATCCCTCTTTAAAAAAAAAAAAAAAAAAAAAATCTATGCAACTATATAATGATGGCATTTTAAATTATTTTAAAACAAATTACTTTAAATATATATAATATATATATATATATATATATATATAGAGTCCGGCTGCTATGCTATCGATAGCACCAAACATTGGTGCTATCAAGTTTTCAACGTTAGATTAACTCTCCTTGATTATTATCATCCGTTAGATTATACTATTCAACAATCACCCACTCAACCTAGAGGCCCATATCATTCTAACGCACATTTCTGAATCAAAGGCTAAAAAACTAATAAGCACAAACAACTTGGTGCTATTGATAGTATTCTAGCCTAGTTCTCTCTCTCTCTCTCTCTCTCTCTCTCTCTCTCTCTCTCTCTCTCTATATATATATATATATATATATATATATATATATATATATATTTGTCTTTGTTTTTAAGTTTCCGATTGACCTATCATCTTAATTAAGACCTGTTTTGAACCTCAATATTTTATACGACTCGAGAAGCTATGGGCTTGATCCCTCATTTTTATGTGTTTGTTTGAAAAAAATACTTGGTGCTCTTTTTTATTATTATTATTATTATTTCTTTAAATAGAAGATCCATAATCATGCTTCTCTCTACTTCACAAGATAACGTTCAGGCATGACGTGAAGCTAAAATTACTATATGTTACAAAATAAAAGGTATTAAAGCTTTTGCATGTTTCTACAACAAGCTTAGAATTGATCTTGATACAAAAGCCATTAATTACTTTTTAAATTATTTTATTCAAACAATATTTTTGTCGAAACTCTAAAGTGCAGGTCCACACCAATATGAAAATGTGATTGATTTTATTGTTGAATAAAGGGGGAAAATACAGAAGATGTGAATGATATGTGTTTGCGTAATGTACTTAACTAACAGAAAATATCCTGTTTTAGCTCTTTTTTTTTAAAAAAAAACACTGTTTTAGAATTTATATTCGCAAAATTATCCTCATTATTAACTCCGTTCATCATGTTTGTGCATCAGATTCACAAGCCTCTCAATCTCCCTCTACAGCTGGAGCAAACGTCGAGAATAATCCTGATACTTGAAGGCTTCTGGACGACCTATTTTTTAAACAATCACCTTCATTAATCACATATTTTCATTAATGATCCTCAAGTATTGTAGGGTGATTAAATCTTAATAAGTGACTTAATTGCGAGAAGATCCTATTGCCTATGATAGAAGGGCCCTAAGATATACAGTTACACACACTAATTTACGGATAAAACATATTTTTTTTTCTTAATTGCTTTTTATTCTTTAATTTCTTTCTTTCTTTTTTTGAATTTCTCTTGCTCAAAGGCATCTCCATTGACCGTGTCCATTGTACAACTGTTAAGTGTAACGCTAAATTTATAAAACGTGTCAAATTTAAGTTTACAATTATATGATGTACAATAATTGAATACTGATGTTGATGACATTTTTTTGCCTATTTTTGTTGAATAGTCATTGAGGTGTAGAACTATTTGCTTCTATGCAAGGAAGTTTCCAGAATTGATGATATTTGATTGTCAAAGTTTACCGTTTCCTTGGTTTCTTTTAGTAGTTTTTCTCATATTCGTAACCTAGCTTTCTTGAGCAGCTTAATTAGCATAAGCACAAAATCCTGAATTATAGTTTTTGTTTTATGATAGAGAATTGTTACCCAAAAGATCCATCGAATCGAGTATGGATTCGGGAACATATATTTAACGCCCTTACTCGTACGTATAAATTGGATTAAGGTACGGATCAAATCCCTGACCTCAGGAGGTGAAAACATAAAGTAAGACTAGACGTTTGGTATAATAAAATAATGTCGATATGATTGTTATTTTTCAAAATCTTAGACTATTATTTTCAACACTATCATCTTGATTCTTCCATCTCAAGTTCTGTTTTGATTATAATTTTATAACGTATTTGTAAAGCTCCATGCACATCTACATACACGAGTTGCATTTGGCATAATTCTCAAAGTTACAAGCAAAAGCAATTTATTTAGTCAAGCATTTCGAATTACCAAAGGACAACACTAGATTTGCAGCTCACTTTGAACTGGAATAATTTAACTTGCTATATATCTAAGACCAGACTTCGACCGAGGTCCTACCTAACTGTAATAATTTAACTTGCTATCGTAGACAACATCTTTCTTGGAAAGCAGCACTTGGCCAACCAACTTGTCGAAATTTGCAAAAGAGGGGCCACCCTCCTGCGCCGCCTTCGCCGCCATGTCCTTCCACTCCATGGCCCTCCTCTTCATCTCCTTCCCCTTCTCCCCTCCCATGATCTCTCTTATCAACCCCTCCACCTCCTTTCTCTTCACATCACCATCAATCTCCATCCCGATCCCCCACTCCGCGCACGTGTACCTGCGGAACATGAAAGATTAATTAAAATCAATTCATATGAATTTTTTTAAAAAAAATTTAAAGATTTTAGAGTAAGACGATTGTTTTGCAGTACCTGCAGTTGGTCTGCTGCTCTGCGAAGAAGGGCCAGCTCAGCATCGGCACACCACCGCACACGCTCTCCAGCGTTGAGTTCCACCCGCTGTGCGTCAGGAACGCGCCCACCGCGGGGTGGCGAAGCACTTCCTCCTGCGGGCACCAGCTCGCCATGAGCCCCCTCTCCTTCATCCCCTCTACAAACTCCGGCGGGAGCACCGCGGTGTCGCCCTTAACAAGGTCGGGCCTGATGATCCACAGAAACTCGTACTTGCTATTCGCGAGCCCCCACGCGAACTCTATCAGTTGCTGGTTCGTCATGACCGTTACGCTACCGAAGTTCACGTAGACAACGGACCCGGGCCTTTTGTTTTCCAACCATTGTAAGCAAGCGGGCTCCTCCTTCCACAGGCTGGAGCCCACGGAGCTGAGTGGACCGTGGGGGATGCGGCGAGCGAGGAGGGGGAGGGGGCCGATGGTGTAGATGGGTGGCAGGATCGCCGCCATGGCTTCGAGCACCGGGCGCTCGAAATCATCGAACGTGTTGAGGAGGACAGCAGACGCCATGGGGGTGCGCTCCGTCTCGTGTAGGACGAAGTAAACCATGAAGTCGTCGGGGTCCTGCGTTCGAATGAAGCTCGGGAAGTCTCGTAGTCTCATGTTCGGCGCTCCCGGCACCCAATCGATCGGTGTTTCGAGATGCCCATCAGTTAGCTGACCTACATCTGTCCACACAAAAGCTGTCAATATCTATTCACGTAGCACGGCCCGACAAGTATACTTAAAAGCAGAAGCAGAACCAAACAAGTGGTAAATAGCTTGGTAGTTATTACCCGAAGTTTCAAATTCGAATCCTAATTAATTCACATTTTTAACTAAATTTATTTCTAAATAAAATAAACGAAGCAAGTAACGTGCTACCTATCTCTTAAAAAAAAGAAAAAAAAAAAAGAACCAAACAGGTCTGAAATTAAGGGCCTGTTTGGATGCACAGTAAAATATCTTCACGGAATTTATAAACTGTGGTTTCAGTCTAGATAAAATAGAGAATCCTGCAACTCTAAAAAATTCCACGGATTCAATTTTTAAACTGTTTGGATACGCATTGTACAATTTCACAGAATTTTTCTAAATTTTAAGATTAAAAGCTAAAATTAAAATTTTCGAAAAAAATTTAAAATTTAAAATTTGATATGTGAAATGTGAAATTTTGAATTTTGAATTTTAAATTTCAAATTTTCAAATTTGAAATTTACAAATTTAAAATTTAAAAATTAAAAATCTAAATTTAATTTTTAAATTTTTAAATTTTTAAATTTAAAATTTTAAAATAAAAAATTTAAAATTTAAAATTTAAAATTTGAAATTTGGNCCGAGTACAACCACCGCCGCCTCCTCCGCTCGCAGGGCCCCGCCGCCCTCGACGGCCTCCCCGACTTCCGATTCGCCACCATCCCCGACGGCCTCCCCTACTCGGATGAGGATAGAATGCAGGACGTCCCCTCCCTCTGCCGGTCCACCACGACCAACTGCCTCCCCCACTTCCGCAAACTCCTCGCGGAGCTCAACGACCCGTCGTCCGACCCCCCGAAGGTGACCTGCGTCGTCTCTGACGCTGTCATGAGCTTCACGCTGGACGCCGTGAAGGAGCTCGGCATCCCCGACGTCCTCTTTTGGACTGCTAGTGCCATTGGCTACATCGGCTATCGCTACTGCAGGCACCTCATGGAGAAGGGCATCGTTCCGCTTAAAGGTACAGCACGCTTAGGCCCCGTTTGGATACTCCTGAAAACGTAGTATAGTTAAACTATGCTACGGCGGTAAAAAAAATATCCTATAAAGTGTTTGGAAGGAAAAAAAAATAACGTAATTTTTGGAGTATAGTTAAACTATACTCTAAAAAATAAAGTAAAAGTTAGAAGTTGATGCATTTTTTTGAGTAAGGGAGCTCATGAATGGTGAAAATTTTTTTTCTTTGGTTAAAGTGGATTATACTTTTACTTTATTTTTTAGAGTATAGTTTAACTATACTCCAAAAATTACGTTATTTTTTTTTCCTTCCAAACACTTTATAGGATATTTTTTTTACCGCCGTAGCATAGTTTAACTATACTACGTTTTCAGGAGTATCCAAACGGGGCCTAAGCGTGCTGTACCTTTAAGCGGAACGATGCCCTTCTCCATGAGGTGCCTGCAGTAGCGATAGCCGATGTAGCCAATGGCACTAGCAGTCCAAAAGAGGACGTCGGGGATGCCGAGCTCCTTCACGGCGTCCAGCGTGAAGCTCATGACAGCGTCAGAGACGACGCAGGTCACCTTCGGGGGGTCGGACGACGGGTCGTTGAGCTCCGCGAGGAGTTTGCGGAAGTGGGGGAGGCAGTTGGTCGTGGTGGACCGGCAGAGGGAGGGGACGTCCTGCATTCTATCCTCATCCGAGTAGGGGAGGCCGTCGGGGATGGTGGCGAATCGGAAGTCGGGGAGGCCGTCGAGGGCGGCGGGGCCCTGCGAGCGGAGGAGGCGGCGGTGGTTGTACTCGGTGTTGACGAAGGTGATGTGGAAGCCGTGGAAGGAGTGGAGGAGCTTGGCCACCTTCAACATGGGCGTTATGTGGCCCTGCGCCGGGAAGGGGATGCACACTGCATGGGGCTTGTGATCCGATTCCATGGAGCCCATCTCTCTATCTTTCCCAATATCAGTACAAACACACACACACAGGGATTGTGGTTCCTTAATTTGTTTGGCTATGATTCTACTTGCTCACTAGCTTATGGCTTTTCTATATATATATATATATATATATATGCTACTATACTATCTATAGTACCGAGCTTCGGTATTATAGTGTTTGTTTTCGATCTTAGGACATTCAAATTAACGATTCGCACCGTTAAATATGATCTAGGGTATATGAATTTCTTAGGAATAAAATTTTAGTGTTTTTCGATATCGTTTACTTAGTAAATAAATTATATCAAAATGGACGGTGAAAATTGAATAATCTTTAAAATTTGAGTATAGGACTTTTAAATTCAAGATCAAGAATGTTAACCTTGATTTATATAGTTTAAAGTATTTTCTATCAAAATTTGAAGAAATTTAGATTCTTCTACACCGTTAAATTCCAAACTCGTCATAATAGCCATTGAAAATTGATAATTTTGAAATAGTTTGATAATAAAGTAAACTATTTCGAAAAAATATAAAATTTTATTTATAGAAACTTTAAATACTCTAGATCAGTTTTAACGGTGTGGATCGTTGATTTGAACGCCCTAAGATCGAAAACAAACACTATAGTACCGGAGCTCGGTACTATAGATAGTATAGTAGCCTAGTCTTATATTATATATATATATATATATATATATATATATATATATATATATATATATAACCATTAATTGCCGTGTTCTATTTGATCAACTTGGAATTCAAATAACGTGGCATCATGAGCAATTAATATTTACTACACTGGCCTATCACTTTTTCGTTAAAATTCAACTATCTAATTAATTTATCTTTTAAGTCTTCATTAATTGGAATATGCTATATCTGTGTACAGATGCAAACTCTACACCTGTAGCAACCGATGATATCCATGTGCTCCAGTGTTATAGTGAATTATGGTGGACAAATGGAGCTTAGAACGCTAGTTAGCTTGCACAAGTCAATCAAAAACTCTCAAGATTTGTTTTTTTAATAATTAACAATATTTAAAAGTAATCCAAAGTAGTTTACTGTTACATGAGAATGCGTGGACAAAAAATATTAACAAATAAAGAGTCACTACATGTATACTGACGTTTATGTTATGTACATTTTTGCTAAGGTATATTTTGATATTTTTGTTGGCTTAAAAATATTAATATTTTTTTTTGTGACGGAAGGTCAGGTCGGTCGAGATACGTTTGAAATGGTGTAAAACTAAGTTGGACAAATCATGTTCGAAATGACGTGAGTTTGATAAGGCCAAGTCACAATCAAGATACACTTTTAAAAGATTAGTTGTGTATTTCTAACAGTTTGAACTTTCAGGTTTAATGGTTAGCGCCAACAAGAGAAGAGAATTGTTGGGCTAAAGAGGTCAGTATCTTGCTTTACGTCGGAAGGTCAAATTGGCCAAGTCCAAAAATTCAAATTAAGCGCCAGAAAATTAAAAATAACATTAGAATTTATTCCGTGAAGAAATCTTAATACTCCTATAATGACGCTTTTGATGAATTAGTATTTATATTCTAATCTTCGTCTTCCACGTCTTATATAAAGGAACAATTTTTTTTTTTTGTAAAGAATAATTTTTTTTTTTTTTTTTTTTTTTACTAATTTGGCCTTATTTCTGATTTGCTTCTAGTCACAATTATTTCTAACGAAATATTTGACAAACTAACAAATTTAGAACTTCTATTGTAATGAGAAGATGATTGCGATTCTAAGCTAAAAAATTAGAAGTCAAGATTTGATGCTAACTTCTGAATAAGGCTTATTTGGTTCGCGTTATTTAAAAAGAAGTTATCAAACAAATCTCAACACAGATTTTCTCCTTAGACCACGATATAAAAATATTTTATTGAAGAATAAAAACTACATGTAATGTAAGACTAGGTGTCGGATAAAATTTAAACTCAAAATATTCTGTGGCATCATGTTAAATAATGTCTAGTCGGCTGCAATTTTCAAAAAGACTTAAACGGCTAGAAGACATTATTTTTAGTAACTTTTGTTTACTTGCTCGTTACTGTTATTAAAAAAATTTAATTTTACCTCTCAACACTCAAAATACTCTTCAAAAATTTAATTTTATTAGTAAACCCTAGAGAAAAGGGAGATTTTTGAAGGGATATTTTGAAACCAATAAAAAAATTTTGGTCATTCAATAATAAATAAAATATTTTTAAAATTATAAAAAATATATTAAACTTCTTCCACCTCAATACTATTTTTGTTGCAATTTTGCGACTTAGTTGTAAACCGTCATTCATTTGTATGCAAACGAATTATGTTGGGCGTAATTTTGAAAGCTACGAGCAAAAAGCCCTTCTTGTAATCAAATATCTCCCATTAGGAAGTCAATGGACGGCTGAGAATTTCTTTTTTTAATCAGAATAATATGTCAAACAATACAATACTTTAGATTAGTGGTGTAAACGGGCCGAAAACGAATGAGCTAGAGCTGGCTCGTGTAATAAATGAGCCGAACACGAGTTGGCTCGTTAAAATATTGAGCCAAAAAATTCAGCTCGTATACGGCTTATTAATAAACGAGTTGAATACGAGCTGGCTCGCGAGCTGACCAACGAATAATAAGTTAAAAGAATTAGATTGAATATATATAAAAAATAAATTTATAAAATCTTATCCATTAGACTTTGATCTAATAGTTGAAAGTTTACATATAAATGAATCTTTTTATAATTGAGCTCGTCTTTATATTTTTATTTTGCTAAAAATTAAATAATAAAAATATATATTATATATAATTATTTATTTATATATATAAATATAAATTAAATAAATTATATAAGTATAAAATATATGTATTCGAACTGTGATCGAGCCAAACACGAGCGAGCTAAGCCCAGCTTGTGTTCGGTTCGTTTAATAAACGATTCGAAAAATTCAGCTTATGTTTGGCTCGTTTATTAAACGAGCGATTCGATCTTAAACTTATTTCGAGCCGAACATGAACTGACTCATGAACAGCGAGCTGGATTGTCACCCCTACTTTAGATCCGAGCTAATTTAAAAACTAAAAATAAAAATAAAAAAAGGGCCGCTCAATTGACTGGTCCTCATATGATGTTGTAGAGCAGGTTCTGGGACAAGTGCTACAGTTTACACAGCGCCCTTCTTCGCCAAAAGTACCTCGTGGACCAACCTCTTGAGATTTACAAGAGAGGGACCACCCTCCTGCGTCGCTTCCACGGCGATCTCCTTCCACTCCATGGCCCTCCTCTTCATCTCCTTCCCCTTCTCGCCTCCCATGATCTCTCTTATCAACCCCTCCACCTCCTTCCGCTTCACGTCGTTGTCGATCTCCATCCCTATACCCCACTCCGTGCACACGTATCTGTAGAACATAAATGATTAAAATTAATTAATAGTTATTTTTATTGGTTTAAGTTTTTAGGATAAAACGGTTGTTTTGCAAGACCTGCAGTTGGTCTGCTGCTCTGCAAAGAAGGGCCAGCTCAGCATCGGAACGCCACCGCACACGCTCTCTAGCGTTGAGTTCCACCCGCTGTGCGTCAGGAACGCGCCCACCGCGGGGTGGCGAAGCACTTCCTCCTGCGGGCACCAGCTCGCCATGAGCCCCCTCTCCTTCGTCCCTTCTACAAACTCCGGCGGGAGCACCGCGGTGTCGCCCTTAACGAGGTCGGGTCTGATGATCCACAGAAACTCGTGCTCGCTGTTCGCGAGCCCCCACGCGAACTCTATCAGTTGCTGGTTGGTCATGACCGTTATGCTACCGAAGTTCACGTAGACAACGGACCCGGGCCTTTTGTCTTCCAACCATTTTAAGCATGCGGGCTCCTCCTTCCACAGGTTGGAACCCACGGAGCTGAGTGGACCGTGGGGGATGCGGCGGGCGAGGAGGGGGAGGGGGCCGACGGTGTAGATGGGCGGAAGGATCGCCGCCATGGCTTCGAGCGCCCGGCGCTCGAAATCGTCGAACGTGTTGACAATGATGGCGTCCGGCATGGTGGCGCGCTCCATCTCCCGCAGGATGAAGTGCACCATGAACTCGTCGGGGTCCAGCGTACGGAGGAAGCTTGGGAAGTCTCTCAGCCTCATGTTCTTTAATCCGGGGACCGAGCCGATTGCGGTGTCGAGGTACCCGTTGGTGAATTGACTCGCATCTGTTCCCGATCGACGAACCTCATTAGTATACTACCAAACATGTCCGTGAGATGCTGGTTCAGTAATCTTATCTAAGCAATATTGTAATACTTGCACCTCATATAACAACATGAGATTCGATTGCTAGTTCTACCAATAAATCTAAAATCACATTCAAGATAAAGATACTGTTTAAAAAGAGTTTTACATCCAATGGATGAAATTCTTTTCGTATTATTTGTTAGTACGTATTTCACCTGATCAATTGAGCACTCTGGCGGTGGTCTACATGGTACCTGATATAAAAATAGTATCAAATTGTGCACCTTTGAGCGGAATGATGCCCTCGTCGATGAGGTGCCTGTAGTGGAAGTAGCCCATGAAGCCACAAGTACTCGCGGTCCAGAAGAAAGCAATAGGGACGCCAAGCCCCCTCGCGGCGTCCAACGTGAAGCTCATGACGCAATCGGAGATGACGCAGGTCACCTTCGGGAGGCTTGTGGATGTGTCGTTGAGCTCCTCAAGGAGTTTGCGGAAGTGGGGGAGGCAGGTGGTCATGGTGGATCGACAGAGGGAGGGGATGTCCTGCGTGCTGTCGTCATCAGAGGGGGGGAGGCCGTCGGGGATGGTGACGAATTGGAATTCGGGAAGGCCATCGAGGGCAGCGGGGCCCTGCGAGCGGAGGAGGCGGCGGTGGTTGTAGTCGGTGTTGACGAAGGTGATGTGGAATCCATGGAGGGAGTGGAGGAGCTTGGCCACCTTCAACATGGGCGTTATGTGGCCCTGCGCCGGGTAGGGGATGCACACTGCATGGGGCTTGTGATCAGATCCCATAGAACCCATCTCTCAATCTTTCTCAATCTCAACACAAACACACACTAGTAGGGGATTGTGGTTCCTCAATTTGTTTGGCTAAGATGCTATTAGCTAGCTAATGGCTTCTTTATACAGCCATTCCCATATTCTCTTCGATGATCAACTTGGAGTTTAAATAACGTGGCTCATGCTTCACGAGGAATTATCTTATAACAGTAAATGTAAAAATTAATCATGTTAACATAATGATACAGAGGTGATTTAATCGGCAAAATAATATTAATTCTTAAATATCTCCCTATCGATCCAACGTCAATGCGTACCACATCAATGCAAGAGCAAATTATATAATAGGGATCAGACCGATCCTGTTCAAACGGGATCTATACTTATTGTTAATATGAACGGCCGAATCTTTAAGTATTGAATAATAATATTATAAAAAAGGCAAATATGATAGATCTTTCAAATAAATTAATCTTTTTGGTCTTCTTTGCCATGTGTAGTGCCCAGATACAAATGCAAACTCTACACCTGTAGGCTAGCTGTGGCAACTGACGATATCCATGTGCTAGCTAGCTCCTGTTAATTAGTATATTATGAGGGACAAATGGAGCTTTGCGCACTAGCTTAGCTTGCGCAAATCAAGCAAAAACTCTCCACCTCATCGCAACTCAATTCGCAAGATGCGTCACACATGCATCTTAGACAATATTTAAAAATTAAGTGTAAATTTTATATTTATTGGTCAAATAATTTGAGTCCGGCTACTATGCTATCGGTAGCACGGAGCGCTCCGTACTACCAAGTTGTTTTCGATGATGCGGCTTCCAAATTGACGATCGGCTCCGTTAGACTTGATCTACACTATTGAAAGCATTTAAAAACTAAATTTTAGATTTTTTCGACTTCATTTGACTAGTGATCAAAAGATCTCAAAACTGATAATTTTAATGGCCGATGTTGTGTGTTTGCGAGTTAAACGGTGTAAAACAATCCAAATGCGATGAAAATTTTATAGAAAATTCTTTTTACTGTTTAGAGTAAGATCAGTATATCTGATCTTGAATTTAAATCTTTTATCATTATTTTTTATGAGATTTTTATTTTCAGCCCTTCAATTTTAGACTACTTGTTTGATATATAGGTAAATGATATCAAAAAATTATAACTAAATATTTTTAATATTGTAGATTAAGTCTAACGGTGCCGATCGTCAATTTGGAAGCTCTATCATCGAAAACAACTTGGTAGCACGGAGCGCTCCGTGCTACCGATAGTATAGTAGCCTAGTTTTAAATAATTTATACAATAATTTTAAATTAATGATATTTAAAAAATAAAAGTGTGATAAGATTTCTACCAAAAAAATAATAGCTCTGTAATAGATAAGATGTAAAATTTCATCTAATCTTGGATTTGGACGTACAAACAGTATTACTCTCTTTTATCGTTCAAACTATAGTTTTGGTCCTCCAAATATAAGAAGTGTGTTACTTTAGTTTTTAATTTTAATATTCATAATTTTTAACTCAACTTTTTTATAAATTATTACAATTAATATTACAATGCAATTTCCAATTTTCCTTAATGTACTCTTCATTATTAAAAAAAATAATCGGACATATCATAACTTTTGTTTGAAAAAGAGATAGAGTGATTATTTTTTAACAAAATCAGCTTTTTGACGCATAATGACTGATAAAGTATCGTATATGTGAAAAGTTAAAGACTAAATTTTAATGGCTCAGCCTACTAAAAGTAATAATTTGTCAGGCACAAATAATTGACTCAATATGTTTAAGTTCAGTTATTAATTTTAATAGAATTACTTGTTATCATTGGTATTAAAGTTGGTTTACCACTTGGAAATGTGAAATATATCTTACATTATCTAATAATTTTTGGCAGATTGAGTCAACGAGCACATCAGCAATTAAAATAGAAAAATCCTAATAATCCCACATTGAATAAAGTAGAAGTGTAAGAGGTTAACATGTGACGAACATACTATAACTAATTATTGAACTTAAATATTTTGGGCCGACAATTTGGGCCCAAAATATTATCAATTTTAGTAAAACAAATCGTTAATTCTTTATCTATATTCACTAAAAAGAATCGGACACAAAAGTAAATTATTAATTATTAATGCTAGTGGGTTGAATCATTGATTTTTTTATCTATATTCACCATAGTTAGTTAATTCGGATTCGGCAAAAATTCGGTACGGGTATAATTCGGATAGAGTTCGTCTATTAATTTTTAAATTCGTTGAAAAATACGGTTAAAAAACGGATTCGCCAATTATTCGGATACTTGATTTATACGGATATTATACGTTCACTAATTAAAAATTCGGGATCAAAAATTCGACTATTAAATTAAATTTTTTTTTTCTCAAGTTTTATGCAATTAGTACAAATACTTATAATTCTTAAGAATATAAGAATAAAGAGCTACAAATTTAAGTTAATTAAGTAAAAAATTAGCAAACTGTATTATGTTCCAAAATAAATCTATAATTAAGCAAATAGCAAACTCAAATCTGTATCTCCATATTGCTATTTCTCCAAATTTATCGGAAATTCCCAGTATTGCCAATTAACACCCATGTACCTTTGTTAAGTTTGCTAGATCTCCCTTGGTTTTTAATCAATGCATATGCTTGTGACTTTCAAACCTGCTGAGCATATCAAACCTTTTGAGGACTTAATTCTTAAAGCCTTATTTGCTGATTATTCTTGTATGCTGGGCATATTCATGTATACTGTAGAGATTAAAGATAAAAAGGAAGTAATGAATCTTAACAAATGCATGTTTACAATGATGCTACATGTTGTAGTCATGGTCATGTTACTGATCAAAACCATACAGTTAGTAATTAAGAGAAGATGAAATAAAGGAAAGAAGAGAGAGAGAAACTAAAGCATAAAAATTCTTGTAAAGAACAACCCGATTACTGATCCATCGTTTGGAGAGCGGAAGCGGAAGCGGAAGAGGAAGAGGCGACGAGGAGGGTTCTGATTTCTGAAGAATGAAGAACCCGATCTTCGATGTGGCCACGCGGGGGCTTCCGATGGCTCGAAGGGAAGAGGAGGAAGGGAAGGGAAGAGGAGGAAGGAAAGGGATGGGGCTGGGGTCGGCGGCAGAGCGGCAGGGGTGAAGGGTTAGGGCAAAACCCTTTTTCGGCTCTTCTTTCTCTTTTTTTTTTTTTTTTTTTTTTTTTTTAATGTTTTGGGCCACCCATGAGACCCGCGACCCGTCGGCGAGCCCGCTACCTGCAAGCCGACAGGGCCGATTTTTTCGGATGAATAATTCGCGAATCACAAATTATTCGCGAACAAGTATTTTGACAAAAAAAACGCGATTTTTTTCAAATTTTTGGGAATAATACGTATACGGCTGTTAAATTCGTTTTCTCAAAAATTCGCGAATAATTTGCGAATTATTCGCGAATTAACTAACTATGATATTCACTTGAACGAAACGAATACAAAAATAAACATATGCTGTAAATTTTATTGTGATATAAAGGAGTTGATACTTTCGACTGTTTAGTCTTCGGATAAAAAATTATAGGATTACAATGATAATGGTCTCTAGGGTTTAGTGGTCCTCTTAGAAAATTAATATTAATCTAAAGGCTAGAAATGATTGATCCAAGAGTTAAAAAAGTCTGAAGCGCCAAATTCTTTATTTTTCGAATGCACCATAGTCGGACTCTGGTATATATATATATATATATATATATAGAGTGCGTCTGGGGTGCTTTCGGAAGCACGGAGCGCTCCGTGCTTCCACTTTGTTTTCGATGTTGGGACTTTCAAATCGATGATCGGCTCCGTTAGACTTGATCTAGAGTATTTGAAGTATCTAGAAAATAAATTTTGCGATTTTTCGATATCATTTGCCTAGTGATCGAAGGGGCTCAAAATCAACGGCTGAAAATAAAAATCTTACAAAATGTAATAATATGACATTAAAATTTTAAATCAAAGATATTGATCTCGTTTTATATAGTATAAAGAATTTTCTATCAAAATTTCACGTGATTCGGATATTTCTACACCGTTAAACTTGCAAACGGCTCACTACAGCCATTGAAATTTGTTGATTTTGAGCCCATTCGATCACTAGACAAATGATATCGAAAAATAATAAAATTTATTTTCTAGGTACTATCAGAATGCTCCGTACTTCCGATAGTATAGTTACCTCACTCTATATATATATATATATATATATATATATATAGTTACGAATCTTATTAATTTTCTCTTTCAACCTTGTTGTGATAATTAGTTTTATTGGAATGGTCTTTTAGTAAATAGAGAAATTTTGGCTGTTGTGCACAAAGTAAATATGAGTTTTTCATCCTCAAATTATATATTCTAATTATAATTTTCCGTTCCTTCTATAAAAGAGCGTTTTAGTTTTAATCAAAAAAATAAAAAGTTGGTACTTATCTCGCCTTGCTTCTAATTTTACATCCAGTCGCATTTTCCAAATATTTGCCAAACTGTAGAATTTAGTGCTATTGTAATAAGAAGCCAATTGAGAGTGTAAACTCAAATATTAGAAGTCTTAGTTTGTTGCTGGCTTTTGATTTTATCGCGAAGAGTGCGATAAAAAAAAAAAAAGAAAATCAATACAGTGGTTCTCGTGACAGCAATATATAAAAATATTTTATTAAATAGCACAACACTGTAATAGAATTGACTAAACGTGCCTCACTTTTAAACCTTTTTTTTTTTTTTTTGTAGGCACAAAATATGAACTTAATTTAAACATACGAAATTAAGCACTAAAAATCTAGTAAAATTTGAACTGAGGGCTTCATATTGTAATATCCCGGACTTGCTGCAACCCATCAATGATGAGATCGCTCTGAGACGTGGATGGCGGAGGGGATGATGGTGAGGGTGGGTCGGATCCTACAATGCTTCACAATTATGAGGAATTTAGGGGAATTTAGAGAGGAAAGAATGGAAAGGAGAGAAAAGAAGAGGATGCGGATACAATGAGGGGAAGAAGTTTCTCAATATTTCATTCTACCTTTTTCGCTCTTTACATCTACTTCATGTTCTCATCCCTCTTGCATGGTACTGAATTGTAAAATTACATAAAACGTGGACTGAAATGTAAAAGCAACAATATAACGTACTATTGGGCTTTCTGGGCCTATTTCAGTGGGAGAAAGTGGACTCGGCCATGCCTGTGAGGCCTATGATTGTCAAAGCTTACCGGGTGGCCCCGATATTCCAACTACCCGACCCGATAAGCTGGGTTTTAATGCCTTTGAAGCCCCTCTTTTGGAAGGTTTAGATCCTGGTGGACTCTCCTCTCCTTGGTTGGATCAAAGCTCAGTTCGTCGCTGTGTCTTTCTCCTTGCCTGCTATGCTCGACCTCTTGGTTCAGAGAGAGACTACTCCAAAATGACAACCGAGTCCTGCTATTTCTTTTGTATTTATTTTTACTGTGCTACTTTAAAAAGAAAAGTAAGGTTAAAAAAAAAAAATCACAACTCTAACTTCAAGAATGAGAAATATTAAAATATTCTCTTTTATTATTATTATTTTTTTAGTTGTCTCTGATTAAACAAGGTGAGAATGGACATTAATTTCCTGCAAAGACGAGATATAAAAGGGATCTGTTTGAAAAATCTTCAATAAAAATATTTTTATATATACATATATAGAAAGAGAGAGATAGATAGATAGATCTCTTGTGAACCGTCTCTGTTGAATAATTTGACATATATTTTGTCTTTTTCATCAGAATGACACGTTCCCTGTTTCATTGGGAATGAGATATTCCCCTACTTCATTTGAAAAAAAAAATTTACAAAAATATTAAATATTATTTCAGCTGAAAACTTATTTTTTTAAGACATTTTCAATTAGGACAATTACTTATATAGTCCTAAAATTTTATTATTTTATTTATTTATTTTTTCTAAAAGACTAATATTAAAAATACGATTTTAAGATTTTAAAGTCTTTTAAATGTATTTCTATAATTAAATTTTATTGGTGAATTATTAGGAACAGTCGTTATTTCTGTAAAATTATCATTTTATTTTTTCAAATATAGCATTCTGCTATTACCAAATTTTTTTTATTTGTCCTTAATAGGAGCAAAATAAGTATTTTGAATATTTTTTCCTGAGTTGAGCTAGAATACTCTCAAAAGCATTAAAAGAGTGGCGCTTTTGAGTTTTTAACCATTGGATGGAGAGATGTAAGGTTGAGATGATGGTGGTAGGTGGTGGTAGGTGAAATAGTGTTTGATTCAAAGACTATTAGTAATTAAAGAGTAGATCCAAGAGCTATAAACTTAGAAGCACCAAGGAGTTGGTGCTTCTAAAAGTATTCTAGCTCAATTCTTTTTTTCCTTTCAAATATATTAATTTTTTGCGGTCATCAACTTTTCTTGTTTGCCTTACATAAGGGACAAATTTTTTTTTTAATTATTTTTTAACTATAGTAAAAATTTAACTCAGGTTTAACTAAGATAACTTAACGAGCACTAATAGCAGAAATATTTTTTAGTAACAGAAAAAATATATAAGGGATATATTTAGAATAAAAAATATAAAAATATATAAGATATTTTAAAGATTTTAAGAGGTATATATATAACTATCCCTTTTTAATTATATAGGCTACATTGGTTGTGGAAAGTTTTGATTACTTATACTACTTGTTGCTCTGTTCTATGTCAAACTACCAATTCGGTTTTGTGAAACGATTCCCACAGACCGACACTACTTTCAAGTTCTCCAACTTGCTGGCTCTCTCTTTATAATTTTTTATTATAGGCTTGACAAGTCGATTGCCATGTGATTAAATACTAAGCAATGGAGCCGGACTGCTGTGCTCTTAGGAGCACGAAAGCCTCCGTATTCCGGAATCATTTTTGATGATGAAATTTTCGAATCGATGATTGACTTCGTTAGACTTGATCTAGCGTATTTAAAATTTCTATAAAATAATTTTTACAATTTTATAATATTATTTACCTAGCGATCAAAAAATTTTAATGGTTGATGTTTATCGTTTGCAAGTTTAACTGTATAGAAGTATTCAAATCAAATAAAATTTTGATAGAAATTTTTTTATACTATTTACAACAAGATCAATATCTCTGATTGAAAATTTTAATGCTATATCACCATCTTTTATAGGATTTTTATTTTCAGCCGTTGATGTTAAATATTTTCGATTGCTAGGTAAATGATATCGAAAAATCGCAAAAAATATTTTCTAGAAACTTCAACTACGCTAGATCAAGTCTAGCGAAACTAATCATCTATTTGAAAATTTATCATCGAAAACGACTCAGTAGTATGGAGGCCGCCGTGCTCCTAAGAGCACAACAGTCCTGCTCCTAAGCAATACTTTATGTACCTCCAGATATAAATCTTACACGCTTATCTTTAAAAGATTAATAAAATATGTTTACTTATCATGTTAATCTTTTTAATAGTAAATTTTTTTAAAAAAATTTTTAGACTGTTGGATCATGAGATATCATATTTGCATCCTATAATAAAGTGCACATAAGTGGTGCTTTGAATTACGTATCAAATTAGGCCTATAAATGCTTTTCCATCTCTGGTTGCTCTTGTAATTTTATAGTATAAAAAAAATTAGAATCACTTTTAAAATATTTTAAGTCTTTCTAAATATTTAAACGATTTTCTTAACCATTATATAATAAAATAAAACTAGTCTTTTTATTTCTGAGAGAGAAAGATAATATGCTAGCTGATTCGTTTATTTCTGTTAGAAATAATTTAACTAGAAGTGTGAATCAATTTGAATTTAAATTTGGAATCTCGAGTATCAATTATTAAACTCTTTGTTACTTGTGCCGGGAACGGTCAATATTATCAAATTAGGTTTAGGTGGGAGAAACATAGGCATTTGCTTTTGTTTTTGTCAACTTCTTAAGGACACGTTTGTGTTCCTCTTGTTTTAGGTCGAGAATGTGTCTTTTTTAAATTATCTATATTCATATATATTTTGGGAGTGTAAAGTTGAATTTTGTGTCGACCAAGTGATATTCATTCCGGATTCGAAACGGATTCTTTTGAGTGTCCACACGTGTGAACTTAAGTTGTTTAAAATATACAGTTTTGTTTTTGTACTCGTGTCAATGTCTTACCCTCTTTAGTACACTTTTATTGAAAAAAAATGAGGTACACTTTTATGTTTAAGCTCAAGTACTCCGCCTACTTTTCTCATGCGTCGGCAAAGCAAACTACTAGATATTTATTTACATACTAACAAATAAATATAATATCTTAATATTTTGACTATATGCTTATTGTTTTTTGAAATTAAAACATGGATGATTTCTTATGCAAATTTATTCAAACAAACATCATGAAACAAAAAATATAATAAAGATACTATGAGCACTTCTCCGGTTAAAACGAATATAATTTTTCTATATTTTTAAATAAAAAAAATACAGTTCAACATACTCCAAATCAGTCAAAAAATATTAGCCACAAAATATAAATCGATATATTGATAAATCATAATTGTAGCATCTCAAAAGATCTGCAGCATTACTAAAATCAATTGAGATACCTCAAAATACAGAATTTTTTTTTATTGTTCCACCTCGAAATTCAATGTAGAGACAAATAACGTATATGAAATGTACTATTGTTAAATAGAATTTTCTCCAGATTGTATATTATGTGGTTCGTCAGAGAGATAAAATTAATCTAAACTAGTCGTGTTGATCCAACGGTCGACAAAAAATAAAATCCAGCAGTTGAGACTACTCTCCTATCTTTTGACTGATAAAATTTATTATATGTTTAGAACAAAGGTGTAGATTTTTTTTGCGTACACATTTATTCAGGCCAGAAGATAATTAAGATAGGAAGAAAAAATATCTATGGTAGTTCGACGTTATCTCCATTAAATAATTGATTGGATCATACGCTTCAATTTTAAAATGATAATATTTTTTGGACGATATCTCTTCTGGCATATTTGACCATTACATAAAATACATTATCCCGTTTTACCCAGGAATGGCATGTGGCGTGCATTAATTATAATGTTTTTTAAAATGAAAAATCACAGCCACAAAGGAAAAAAAATAATGGAATTTTTCTCAAATCGTATTAACTATGTGGTTGGACTAAGTACATGCACGGAATAAGCGAGTTAGTTTACAGGACTAATCACTTCATTACTTTTTTAACTTATAAGGGAGGCTTGTTCTCACCTACGATTATTTTGTTTTTAATTGCTAATGATGAAATGAATATATTGTAAGGCTTCGTTTGGTTTAATATAAGTAAAAAATACTTATTTCAGAAATAGGTATAAATTCAAGTATAAATAAGAATTAGGGTAAATTTTTGTTTGGATAAAAATTAAGTTGTTTGTGAATAAGATAAAAAGTATTTGGATAGTTAGATTAGAGTAGTAAAAATAATAATTATTATAATTTTAAATTAATAATATTTTGTCTAATTGATTAATACCAAATATTAATTAAAATAATATAATAAATTAAAATTTATTAACTATAAATATTATATAACAATATATTAACTAATTAATTATTTATTTAATTATAAAATATAACTTAATTTCTTAATTAATTAGTAAATTATTTCATTATTTAGATGATTTATTAAGAAATTAATTTAATTAATTGACCAATATAATTATTAGTTATTAGATGAGCACATTAAATGATTAATTTTTAATGAGCTAATTAATCATAAATAATAAATAAATAAATTTATTATTTAACTATTTAAGCAATAGATAATGACCTAAATATATTAATTAAATTAATTAATAAATTAATATAAAAATTAAAATTAGATTTAAATTTTAACAAAGCGTGTTCCCATTTCAAGGCAAGGGTGGAACAATTGTTCCACTCTTATTTTCCATAATTTTAATTATTAAAACTTATAATTTTCAAAAGAAAAAATTAATATTTAAATATATAGAAAGGAACAAGGACTTAGTCCTCTCTTTATACTGAACAAATTACAACCTATATATTTGAATGAATTAAAAAAATAAATTGATTTATTGTCACTTTATTCGGCAATCAAACGCTGCCTAAATGTTCGGATGAAATCAATTGTACAGTTGGCGGCCTGGGGTCGATATGCATACGCAACCGGAATCCGTGGCTCACCAAAAATTGTAGTTGCTGAAAGTTTCTGTTCAAAAAAAATGGCCACACAACTTCTTTATTTATAACTTTTCAGAAGGATATGATTAAAATACGGCTGGAACATATAGCAATCTCCTACTGCGGCTGCAGCTTTCATCAGATTATTGACTGCGACTTATGAGGCCATATTGAATTTGATCTCCAAGATGATGTAAGATATATCATCCCACCCCCTATATAAAGAGCCACGAAGCTCGATCCCTTCTAAGCTACACAAAGCAACACCCTCCCCACCAAAAAAAAAAAGAAAAAAAAGGAATTAAAATCCCGATTAGAGATAGGGAGATGGGTTCTATGGGATCTGATGATCACAAGCCCCATGCAGTGTGCATCCCCTACCCGGCGCAGGGCCACATAACGCCCATGTTGAAGGTGGCCAAGCTCCTCCACTCCCTCCATGGATTCCACATCACCTTCGTCAACACCGACTACAACCACCGCCGCCTCCTTCGCACGCAGGGCACCGCAGCCCTCGACGGCCTTCCCGAGTTCCGATTCGCCACCATCCCCGACGGCCTCCCCCCCTCCGACGACGACAGCACGCAGGATATCCCCTCCCTCTGCCGGTCCACCATGACCACCTGCCTCCCCCACTTCCGCAAACTCCTCGCGGAGCTCAACGACCCGTTGTCCGGCCGCCCGAAGGTGACCTGCGTCGTCTCCGACGCTGTCATGAGCTTCACGCTGGACGCCGCGAAGGAGCTCGGCATCCCCGACGTCGTCTTTTGGACTGCTAGTGCCATTGGCTATATCAGCTATCGCCACTACAGGCACCTCATGGAGAAGGGTATCGTTCCGCTTAAAGGTACAGCACGCTTAATTTCAGACCTGTTTGGTTCTGCTTCTTCTGCTTTAGTAAGTGAATAGATATTGACAGTTCTTTCTTTCTTTTTTTTTTTCTTTTTTTTTCTTTTTTTTTTTTGAGCAGATGTGGGTCAGCTAACTGATGGGTATCTCGAAACACCGATCGATTGGGTACCGGGAGCGCCGAACATGAGACTACGAGACTTCCCGAGCTTCATTCGAACGCTGGACCCCGACGAGTTCATGGTGCACTTCGTCCTGCACGAGACGGAGCGCACCCCCATGGCGTCTGCTGTCCTCCTCAACACGTTCGACGATTTCGAGCGCCCGGCGCTCGAAGCCATGGCGGCTATCGTGCCGCCCATCTACACCATCGGCCCCCTCTCCCTCCTCGCCCGACGCATCCCCCACGGCCCACTCAGCTCCGTGGGCTCCAACCTGTGGAAGGAGGAGCCCGCTTGCTTACAATGGTTGGAAAACAAAAGGCCCGGGTCCGTTGTCTACGTGAATTTCGGTAGCATAACGGTCATGACGAACCAGCAACTGATAGAGTTCGCGTGGGGGCTCGCGAATAGCGAGTACGAGTTTCTGTGGATCATCAGACCCGACCTTGTTAAGGGCGACGCCGCGGTGCTCCCGCCGGAGTTTGTAGAGGGGACGAAGGAGAGGGGGCTCATGGCGAACTGGTGCCCGCAGGAGGAAGTGCTTTGCCACCCCGCGGTGGGCGCGTTCCTGACGCACAGCGGGTGGAACTCCACGCTGGAGAGCGTGTGCGGTGGCGTGCCGATGCTATGCTGGCCCTTCTTTGCAGAGCAGCAAACCAACTGCAGGTACTGCAAAACAATCGTATTACTCTAAAAATTTAAATGTTTTAAAAAATTCATATAAATTGATTTTAATTAATCTTTCGTGTTCGGCAGGTACACATGCGCAGAGTGGGGGATCGGGATGGAGATTGATGGTGATGTGAAGAGAAAGGAGGTGGAGGGGTTGATAAGAGAAATCATGGGAGGGGAGAAGGGGAAGGAGATGAAGAGGAGGGCCATGGAGTGGAAGGACATGGCGGCGAAGGCGACGCAGGAGGGTGGTCCCTCTTTTGCAAATTTCGACAAGTTGGTTAGCCAAGTGCTGCTTTCTAAGAAAGATGTTGTCTAGATATGCAGTTTTGTAAGGTGCCATGTGCAATGTCATAGTAATTTACATAAAAATTTTATTAATTTTATATTTTTATTAAAATATATTATTTTTTAAAATTTTATATATTAAATTTAAATTTTTAGTAAACTAACTAAATTATTATTATTAGTATTTTTCTCTCCTTTCTCTTAGTTGCTCGTCTTTCTCCCCCATTCATCCTCCTTTTCTATCTTATTCTGTTTGTCCAACCTCTTTTTATCCCTCTTCCTCCTCCCCACCTGCTACTCCCACGTTGACGTACGCTGTGCTTCTCTTTTACCTTTTTCACATCTCTGTTAACTCCAGCGATAATAACACGGACTCAGATATGCAAATCACAAAGGTGAAGCTGTGGCAGAGGGCATGGCCGTCGGCGACGATGGTGACAAAGGTGCCGTAGAATCTAAGAAAGATAAAAGAAAAGAGCACATGAAGATAAAGTACGATAGCTAAGTTAAGAGATTTAATTTTATTATATTTTATCTCTTTTTCAACTTTTTTAGTCAACCAACTACATCATTATATCTCACATCTCCTTTATTAACTTTTTGGACATAACTATCGCCCAACAATATGTCAAACTTTTATTTTTTCTCCCTAGGGAGTCATCAATTTAAAGAATTATTCTTACTCTACTTTTAATTTATTGGACTTAATCACCACCCAATATGCTATAATCGGACTACAAGATTTAACTCGATCTATTATATCTCATATATTGAGATATGTCGAATCTTAGATGCTATATTATTTTTTAGTTTTATTATTTTTTTTTTTTTCATGCTCTGCATCTTTGTCCATTGTCGTGCCCCCTCCCTTGCGGCCGCAGCAAGCGTCTTCGCCCCGACACACTTTTCCTTCTTGTTCTCTTCAATTCTTGTAACACTTACGTCGTCATAGCCATCGCGGTCCAGCGTTCATGTTCCATTATATATGCAACTATAATAAAATTGGATATAGGATGAACATTGTTATTATTGCATTATTGCACAACGCCGTACAAATCAATTCTCATGAACACAATTTTTATAAAATATCTGAAATAGTTGATAATATAATGCATAAAAAATCGTTAATATATTTTATATCCCCGGAACAAAAAAAAATCCCAACTTTGTACCCAAATACTAGCTAAAGAGGCAGAAACTAGTTGTTCCCATCAAAACTAATTATCTTTGAACAAATTGGTTAAAAGTTATTCTCTATGGAACTAGTAACAAAATTGTTAGTCTCTTTATTTTTTATTATATAAATGGATAAATAAATAATTACTAATATAAATATTAATTTTGTTATAATATAGCTTTACTTATCCACTATTATAAAATATAAATTACAGTAAATGTGATATATTATTTTATTTTATTTATTAAGTTGTTTTACATATATTGTTATTATATTATTTTACTCTTTATTAAATATTATATATAATGTATTATATAAAAAATAGTAAAAATAACTTTATGGAGAATAATTTATATTATAAGATTTTTCATTAATATTATTAAATTTACATTACATTAATTTTTAATGTATGTTATGTATAATCTTCTATACAAAATATTGTATTTTTAAAAATGTATAGATATTGTTTTAGATTTTTCATCCCAACTATATTAAGGATATTCTTTAGAATATTCTTGAATACATTCAAATGTAAATTTATAACTTCCATCTTATAAAAATATTTTTTATTTTCTTAAATAACAAAAGTCATTTACTAGAGTTTAGTTCCCAAACTAAGCATAATTTTAGAACACAATTAAGGAATACAATAGCTCTTGTGCTCTTATATTTCTACCCATCTATTAATTTTAAAGGATGGCTAGGATGAGAAAGAGAAGAAAAATTAAAAAAAATTGGGCATCTGAATTTCTCTTCTTTTTGAATTTTTTTTCAAATTACTCTTTTCCTATTATCCTAACAACCCATCAAAATTGATCGATGGTCAGAAACTTAAGAGTACAAGTACTGTCGTGCTCCTAATAGTACAGTAGCCCTCCTCATTAAGTGTTGGCTATTATGCGTGTATATATATATATCAAATTCTATCTTGAATCATTTCTGAACTATCCGGATTTACTTCTAAATTTTAATTAAACTGTATTTATTATGTGGAAGTAGTACAATGGTTGCCTGCTAACATGGTGATCATCGGTGCACGCAATACTCTTTGGAATAAGTGAGTTAATTGACGGGACTAATCACTTTACTATTATTTCGCCCCATAGACAAGAATTAGTCCCCCAACTTATGATTGTTTCATCTTCTACAAGTTGTGCAAAGAATATAAATTTGAAAGCTACATGAATGGTACATGTACATTCAATTTACAATTTACGACTCTGAGTCAAAAAAAAATTTAGAAGTTAAATTGCTGATGTGATGCCTCCAATCAATCGTAAAATTTTCATGCGTCATTATTATTTTTTAAAAAATATTTTTATTGTAGAATAATATAAAAATAAAAAATATAACTAATTTAAAATAAATAATATAATATAAGTGTTATACACGACATATATATGCACATGCAACTGGGCTATCCTGCCGGCCCTCCACAAAGTTAAGAGCGGTTCCTCGAAGTCTCCTTGGGCATTTAGCTACTATTAATTGCAAACTTACTTGCAATCGTGGGGCCAATATGTAATTGGAGCTCCAACACGACGAAAGATATATAACATCCCACCCCCTATATATATAGAGCCAAGAAGCTCCTTAATTTCTAAGCCACACAAAGCAACCCCCTCCAAAAAATATCCCGGTTAGAGATAGAGAGATGGGTTCTGTGGGATCTGATCATAAGCCCCATGCAGTGTGCATCCCCTACCCCGCGCAGGGCCACGTGACGCCCGTGTTGAAGGTGGCTAAGCTCCTCCACTCCCTCCATGGATTCCACATCACCTTCGTCAACACCGAGTACAACCACCGCCGCCTTCTCCGGTCACAGGGCCCGGCCGCTCTCGATGGCCTCCCCGACTTCCGATTCGCCACCATACCCGACGGCCTCCCCTTCTCGGATGAGGATAAGACGCAGGACGTCCCCTCCCTCTGCCGGTCCACCATGACCAACTGCCTCCCCCACTTCCGCAAACTCCTCGCGGAGCTCAACGACCCGTCATCGGGCGTCCCGAAGGTAACCTGCGTCGTCTCCGATGCCGTCATGAGCTTCACGCTGGACGCCGCAAAGGAGCTCGGCATCCCCATCGTCCTCTTTTGGACTGCTAGTGCCATTGGCTACATCAGCTATCGCCACTACAGGCAACTCATGGAGAAGGGTATCTTTCCGCTTAAAGGTGCGGCACGCTTTCAGAACTGTTTGACTGTGCTTCTGCTTTCAGTATGTTTGTTCCTGCTACCTGAATGGATCTTGACAGGTTCTGTGTGAACAGATGTAGGTCAGCTAACTGATGGGTATCTCGAAACACCGATCGATGGGGTACCGGGAGCGACGAACATGAGACTACGAGACTTCCCCAGCTTCATCCGTACGGTGGACGCCGACGACATCATGGCGAACTTCCTCCTACGCGAGGCAGAGCGCACCGCCATGGCGTCCGCTGTCCTCCTCAACACGTTCGACGATTTCGAGCGCCCAGTGCTCGAAGCCATGGCGGCAATCCTGCCACCCATGTACACCATCGGCCCCCTCCCCCTCCTCGCCCGCCACATCCCCCATGGCCCACTCAGCTCCGTGGGCTCCAGCCTGTGGAAGGAGGAGTCCGCTTGCTTAAAATGGTTGGAAAACAAAAGGCCGGGGTCCGTTGTCTACGTGAACTTCGGTAGCATAACAGTCATGACGAACCAGCAACTGATAGAGTTCGCGTGGGGGCTCGCGAATAGCGAGCACGAGTTTCTGTGGATCATCAGGCCCGACGTTGTTAAGGGCGACGCCGCGCTGCTCCCGCCGGAGTTTGTAGCGGGGACGAGGGAGAGGGGGCTCATGGCGAGCTGGTGCCCGCAGGAGGAAGTGCTTCGCCACCCCGCGGTGGGCGCGTTCCTCACACACAGCGGGTGGAACTCCACGCTGGAGAGCGTGTGCGGTGGGGTGCCGATGCTGAGCTGGCCCTTCTTTGCAGAGCAGCAAACCAACTGCAGGTACTACAAAATAACCGTTTTACTCTAAAACCTTAAATCACTGGTAAAAAAACCAACTTCAATTGATTTTAATTAATCATTTATGTTCGGCAGATACGTGAGCACGGAGTGGGGTATAGGGATGGAGATCGACAACGACGTGAAGCGGAAGGAGGTGGAGGGGTTGATAAGAGAGATCATGGGAGGTGAGAAGGGGAAGGAGATGAAGAGGAGGGCCATGGAGTGGAAGGAGATCGCGGTGAAGGCGACGCAGGAGGGTGGTCCCTCTTTCGTAAATTTCAACAAGTTGGTTCACCAAGTGCTGCTTCCAAAAAAAGATGTTGTCTAGATATGTATGTTTTGAACGGTGCATGTATGCTCCGTATCGTAGTTTAAAAGATAAAGAAAAAGAAATGCTAAATCTAGGATAAAATAAAGTATTATAAAGAAAACGAGTTTTGGATAGTTGTAGAATTATAACTCGGTATTTCTTTATTTACAAATTATCGATAGACGAAGTAATTAAGTGGAACTAAGTTGGTGATAGCTATAATTTTGGGAATAAATTAAATAAATGGATATGTGGTGAAAAAAAATTTATGGGTCTTGGTTAACTTTTCACTTTTGGAGTTACGGTACTTTATGATCTTACCTGATTTTTATTAAGTATTGTTTTAGTATGGATATTCTTTAATTTCCATCAAAGTCTCTTAATTCTCATCTGAATGCGGCTAATACAAGAAGTGAAATGCTTACCATACATAACGTTTAGAGTGCTTGTATTAATAATGCAAAGTATTAATTCCTATATTAACACTTTAATTATTTCTCAAAAAATATTAACACTTTAATAATATACAAGGATAATATTTAAAGAATTACACAAATAAAACTTTTAATACAATATCTACAATGATGGTTTAAACATTTGTGGTGTAAAAATTATCACATACTAATTTAATACGATGAAACGATCCAAAATCCATTGATTAGAAGGAAAATGGAGTTAAATAGAAGATCGTCAACAAATAACTGTCCAATGATATGCATTACTAATAGCAGATGTTAGGAATTTCGGATGTAAAGCTTTTTAAAAATAAATTTTGGATGAGAAATGTATATAACAAACATTAGATATAATCAAATATGACAAAATTCATGTTAAGTGACGGAATTATTCTTGCGCATACACCTTCTATTCCACAAACGTAGTCCAAGTGAGACGAGGACGCAATACATGCATATAATTTGGTAAGTTTAAGTCCATTTTTATTGGTAGTATTCATTTTTATTTAAAGCCAATTCTGACAAAACAAAAAGCTCTATATGCAAATAATAATATAAACCATTAAAAATTCTAAATTAGAGTTAAAATGAAACATCTGGGTTTCAGTGCTACGCAGGGAAACAGGAAACTAGCTTCGACCTGTTTTGATTTTATCTTTTTAATTTGGCATCACGCGGAATTTACCAAAAATACCCTACTTTAAACAAAAAAAAGTAATTGTTCAAAAAATTATTTTTTTTCCTAATTAAAAATATGAAACGCACATTGTTGAAGCCGTACCCCATTTTTTCCGATCAACTTTCGTTCGAGTTTTATCCGAGTGGTAACTGTAGATTGCTAACCAACTATTCTAAAAATACGTTCTAGGACGTACTCGTTGCACTTAAGGGTTACACTTAAGGGTTCAGCTATAACGCTCGCGGATTTCAACCTGATTCAACCCATCCGAGCGTTGGGTCTATTGTTGAGCCTCTAGCTGTTAGGTCTCCTATGGATTGTACATCACTCAACTTATTAGGCTTACCCAATTCAACTTATTAGTCATATGCATCGTTAATACAGCATGTGGGAATCGAACCCGCGCCACTAGCTCTTATACCACTTGTCATATCGTAAATACTAACCAACTATTCTAAAAGCACATGCTGATAGGAAAGGCGCATCCATCGCACTTAAGGGCTCAGCCACAGCGCTCGCGAGCTTCAACTTGACTTAATTCATCCGAACGTTAGATCTATTGTTGAGTCTATTGCCATTAGATCTTTTGTAGACCGCACCTCCGCTCAATTTATTAGGCTCACCCAACTTAACTTATTAATCTTCTAAATCTATTATTACGGAACAGAATGTTAAACCTATTTTAGCATAATAATAAATAGCCCAGAGTAATTGCAGTGGTGCTATGTCAATTTGCATCGTTTTATCTCAATTAAAAAAACGAAAAAAGCATCATCGTCACTGCATCTACTTCGGTTGTGGTCCGGCTAAGCTCGACCCAAGAAAGAAAAAGAAAATCTCGAGTTCCCCCATCTTTAGTCAATCCCCAGTTCCTATCGTTCGCGGTTGTTATCAGCAGTATCAAAGAATTTTTTGTTTTCCTTATTTTATTTTATTTTATTTTTACAGATAAAAAATTTGGGCCGAGTCTTTTGCCGTTCAATTAATAGGTGCGCATCAGTAGAGTTTCGACTCAATTCAGATCGATCCACACGTGTTTATGAATACGACATATTTAGTAATTCTCGTTCAATCTAGTAGCTTAAGTCTATACGTTTACTAGTCAAATAAAGTTAAAAATTATAAAATTTAGCTTTTCGATAGTTTTAACATTGCAGATTTTATCTAATAAAACCGATCATCGAATCGAATGTCCAATTATCCAAAATAACTTATAAATATATATGTCTACGTACTTTCGAAAGTATTGTAGTCTAATGCTATATGTTAATTCCCAAAGCTCGAACTATTAGAAAAATACAATCAATTTACTCAAAACATATAAATACAGCGCATACGAGTTTCAATTGTAATTTGACCCAATCAGCATCCTGCCATTTCGAACATAACTCGCTCCAACGCAACCTCCTGCCATTTCGAATGAGATTAGACCTAGCCTATCTAGCTTTCCGTCGTAGGACAAAATACTGGCTCTTTTAAGCCGCCAACATATAAATTTGAAGAAACATAAAGTTAAAAAAAATTATAAATTTTAATTTTTAGATAATTTTAATACTGTTAATTACGGTAAGTAAATTCGACCGCCGAATCGAATGTTCCACTATCGAAAATAACTATTATAGTTAACCTGTGAACTTTTAACAACGGTTGTGGACAAAAGGCATTTTATCTAGCTGTTTATGTTGACGACCTTTCTCTAGGGGAAATAAATATCGGAGTTTGATTACTTCGACATAATTTTGGAGGAACATAAAGCACCGCCTCAAAATGCTGAGGACATCAACAACGAAACAATCTCCCAAAATCTCCCAAACAAAACAAATCGAGGAAGATAACAAGAAAAGTCCCTAAACCTAAATAAATAAAAAAAGACACAAAAAAAATTCTCCAAATTTATTATTAAATATATGAGACGGCTTTTAAAAGTATTAAAGAATGATATTCCTAATTTATATTTTCAATACTTTCTCTCATTATATTTGTACTCGAAACTTTTAACAAGTCCAAAATATGGACCTGAATTAAATAGGAAGAAACTAAATAATGTTAACAGTTTGACAAAATTCGAACAAAGAATTTTTTTAGTTTTATACCATATGAAATTGTATAAAAATTTATTTTTTTCTCAAAATTCAAACTGTCAAAAAATGATGATTTTAATTTATATATTCAACACCTACATAACCAAAATAGAAAAATCAAGGTCGGAAGCGCGTGAGCAAACAAAGGAAAAAACGAGCTAAAAAAAATAATCATTAAAATAAAAATTTTCACCTGGACGTAGCCCCCGAAGAAGTTTGAATTGAATTACATCAGCAGTTGCTCTGTCGTTTTTGATAATGATATTCCGAACCCCTTGCACAAAGGATACTTTGATACGCATTTTAATGCAAACATCAACATCCTATACGAAGTATATATACATAAAAAAGGATTATTACTATTATTATTTATTATTATTGTTAGATGTCAACTTCAATACATTGATATTTTATACCATGTCTAAATCATAGATAAATATTACATGATCGAGTAAATAAGTGTGGACTTGCCCAATTCCTCGGGAATGTTGATTAGATGCGATTTTTGGACAAATGCTGAGTTGAGCTGGTTAAAGAAAGCTACAGTGGTACCCGTATTAAATTCTCCCTAACAAAGTTGCCATGTTCTTGGGGATGTTTGATTAGATCTGATTTTTCATTTTTGGACAGATGCTGAATGGAACTGTTCAATGAAAGCGTCAGTGATAAATGTACTAGTCTTCTAAACTACTGGTAGTCTAGGGAAGGCTAACCAACCATCTTAATCTTTATTTTATTTTATTTTATTTTAGTTATTTTATTTTCTTTTCGAGGCCCGGTTATCTCACGCTCGTAAACTAAATCATTTTTTTATGATTGAAGCAGATAATATACTATTTGTTTCTCAAAGAAAAAAAAATCTCCTAGACTACTAACTGTGAAAACAGTGATAAAAGCTTCATGCTAACACTACAATAAAAATTATGTATAGTGATACTTTTAAATATCGGTACACGTCAAAAAAAGTGCCGCTGACTAAATTACCGACACTTTTTAAAAGTATTGCTATATGTGGAGTCGCTATAGGTAGGGTCGCCTTGATATTTGGTACCCACTACTCCAGCGACCTGTGGCGAGGGATACGTGGCGATCGTAGCCCTCTACGGTCCTTGCGAGATCCTCGCGGCTGAATTCCAGCCGCCGGAACACTACCTCGTTAGCTGCGGCGACAGAGAAGGAGAAGGAGAGATGGTGATCAATTTTTCTTTTTTTTTTCTTCCTTTTTTTTATTTGTAATCGGACCGAGTAGGCTGGCTGTGATTGGTTGAGTAGAGAAACTTTTTATTTTTAATTGGATTGGGCTTTATATTTAGACCTTAATAGATTTTTTAAAAAAGGCTAAATTACAGAAAATCCCCCTGTAATAACCCGCTTTTCCACTTTCCCTCCTGACATTTAAAAACCTACACTTTGCCCCCTTATAAAATAAAAAATGTGCACTTCACCCCTTACCGTTAGGGTTCCGTTATAAAATATTTTTTTATGCCGAAAATACCCCTCCGCCCTCTTCCTTATTGCTTCGCCTCCTTCCGGCTCACCGCCTCGCCGCCGCCTCGCCGTCCTCCAGTACCTCTCCCTCGCCCAGATCCCCTTCGCCCTCCTCCGCCGCCTCGCCTTCGCCCTCGTTGTCCTTGCCTACCTCTCCATCAACACCCACCTCGATTTCCTCCCTATTATCGTCGAAATCGAGGGGCGGCGAGGGTGTAGGAGGAGAAGGGGAGCAGGTGGAGAAGGAAATGAAGAGAAATCGCGGCCGATTGAGGTGAGAATCGCAGCCGATCGAAGGGATGGCTGAGGAAGATGAGGAAGAAGACGAAAATGGCGATGGGCAAAATGGTCATTTTACACACCGTAACCCCCCTGTGAATATTTTTCATTTTACAAGAGAGCAAAGTATAGGTTTTTAAATCTTAGGGGGGAAAGTGAAAAAGCAGGTTATTACAGGAGGGTTTTTGTAATTTAGCCTTAAAAAAATTTTGGCACAAATGGGACACTTATATAAAAGTGTCCCAAAAATGTATTCCTATAACCTAATTTTATTGTAGTGTAAAAAATTAAAGCAATTTCAAATATGTACTCGTCAAAAGTTATAATTAAAATATCATAGATGCTCTTTCAAAATTATCAATATTACTTTTGCCACTATAAATTAATAAAATATATCAAAAATGCCCACCATCACATTTAGGGATGGCAAATGAGCGAGCCAGCTCGCGTTCGACTCGCGTTTAAATGAGCCGAGCTTGAGCAAAAAAAAAGGCTCGAAATTCATTTCAAGCCGAGCTTGAGTCTTACTTGGCTCGTTCGAATTAGGCTCGAAAAGCTTGAAAAGCTCGAATATATATATATATATATATATATATATAGTAGAGCTACTATGCTATCTAAGGTAGAGTATCTGGTGCTTTTCGATTTTTCTTGATTTCTAGACAATCCCTTTATAAAACTCTTTTCTTATCTTTGGATCTAATCGTATTTTTTACTTGTAGGACACTCAATGCCAAAAGTATTTATTTCTAATTCCAGGGGAGACCGCAAGCATTCCCAAAAACCATACAATATTTTTTATTCAACCGTTCATAAAACATTTTCAAAAAATATCAAATTTTCTTATATTTTCCGATAGCATAGCCAAGTTCTTTACCACTACTATATTAATATATATTAATATATATAGACTAGTTCTTACGTATTTTTCACTATCGTAGCACGGGGGCGCTCCGCTGCTACCAAGTCGTATTTTATCAATGTATGCCGCTTCCAAATCGACGATCGTGCTTTTTGTTAGAGTTGATCTACCACTATTGAAAGTTATTTAGAACTATAATTTCATTAATTTTTCATATTCCATTTTAGACCTATCAAAACAATTAAGTCTTAAAAAATTTGAAACGGCTGTTGAAAAAAAATAAAAATCTATAAAAAATTGATGACAAAACACTATTTAAATTCTAAGGCCTCAGATATACTGATTCTTTACTCTAATAGTGAACAGATTTCTATAAAATTTTCATCCATTTGAAATTGTTTATTACACCGTGAACTCCAACAAACCACACCACATCGGCCATTAAAATTTCATTTTTTGAGATTTTTTGAATTCACTAGTTTCAAAAATTGATTACGAAAAAAATTTAAAAAAATTAGTTTCAAATACTTTTCAACAAGTGTAATTCCAAGTCTTAAACGAGCGGTCTTTCATTTTGGAACGCCGCCATCATCATCGAAACACCAAAAACTGGTAGCCACCGAGCCGCTTCCGCTCACTATCGGAGAGCATTAAGTAAGCTGGACCCTTCTAATATATATATTATTATATTATATATATTTATATAATATATTATTATACTTAGCTGACGTTACGTTGCAATTTGCCAACGGTAGCAATTATTTTTAATATTTTAAAATAGTATATATAAATTAATAAGATATATGTTAGTTTATATAAAATATTATCTTATTACATTATACCAGATAAAGAAGAATATTTAAATAAAAATTCACAATAAATATTCTCTCATTGGGCAAAACAATTGATAAAAACATAAATGTTATTTCTTCTGTTTTAAAAATAAAAGAGATATTAACAGTTTGTTTTAATTCTATTTATTTTTAATTTTACTAAGGAAAGCAAAATTTCAATTTTTTTGATCCACCAAAAAACTGCGCTTGAGTCGATTATTAGACGAAATTTAAAAATGCTTTTAATATATATACTATATTATATATATTAAATATATATTAATATATGATAATAATATTTATATATTTATTAAGTAGGCGAGTGAATAAATTTTGAGTTTTAGTTTAAAATTTCTAATGTTTGTTGGCCCATAAAAAACAAAACCCAATTAGACAAATTAAAAAGAGGCAAAATTTATTACTAAAATTATGATTTTTTCATTTTTTCGTTTTCTTCTTTCTTTTCGAACTCTTTAAAATTTGCAATTTACTATTCCTCTATCTTTGATTTCCTCGTCTCATCACTCCTAAGTGGGCCAAGCGAGCCCTCTAGTCATAGCAATAATATTTCATATTTTTACCCGCCGTTGCCTACTCTTGCTATTTGAATGATGGCTTAGAGATAAAATATTTACAGAATATTTTTAAGTAAAAAATTATTATTTCGGTGTTTCGATTTTTTGATATCTTAGATCAATCCTTAAATCGTCTTATCTTTGATTAATATTATTTTTACCTTGTAGGGACCACTCAATCCTAAAAGTATTATTTAAATCCTAGGGAGACCGCAATCATCCCAACCATACATTTTTAATCAAAGGGTCAAAAATTCAAAAAATATCAAATCCTCTATTATTCGATAGCATAGCAGTTCTACACTTATTATATATATATATATATATATATATAGAGCTAGGCTACTATACTATCGGTAGCACGGGCGCCTCCGTGCTACCAAGTTGTTTTCAATGATGCGGCTTCAAATCGACGATCGGCTCTGTTAGAGGTTGATCTACACTATGAAAGTATTTAGAACTAATTCATAATTTTTCGATATCATTTACCTATCAAACAAGTAGTCTAAAATTGAACGGCTGAAAATAAAATCTCATAAAAAATGATGACAAAATATTTAAATTCAAGATCAGATATACTGATCTTACTCTAAATAGTGAAAAGAATTTTTCTAATAAAATTTTTATCGCATTTGAATTGTTTAACCGTTAAACTCACAACACACACATCGGCCATTAAAATTGTCAATTTTGAATCTTTTGATCACTGTCAATTGATGTCGAAAAAAAATTTAAAATTAGTTTTCAAACTTTTCAACGAGTGTAGATCAAGTCTAACGGAGCCGTATCGTCGATTTGGAAGCCGCATCATCAAAACACTTGTAGCACGAGCGTCCGTACTATCGATAGCATAGTAGTGACTCATATATATAATATATTATATATAATATATATATATTATATATATATATAAATATATACTAGTTGAGCGTACGTGCAAATGCACGTAGCAATTATTTTAATTTATGTTTAAATAGTATAGATATATAGATATAGATAGATAGTATATAAATATTATATTACATATAGAGATAAGAAGAATTAAATAAAAATTCACAATAGATATTCTTCGATTGGCAAAAAATTTGGAAAAATAAATTTTTTTCTGTTGTAAAAATAAGAGGGAAATAACAGTTTGTTTAATTCTATTATTTATTTTACGTAAGGAAAAAAGCGAAATCAATTTTTTTTCCCACCAAAAATGGGTCTGTCGATAGACCGAAATTTGAAATATATGCTTTTAATATATATATATATATTATATATATATATATAATATATATATATAATATATATATATATATATATTTTTAATTATATATAGGCTGAAGTGAATAATCTGAGTTTAGTTAAAATTGGGCTGATGTTGTTGGCCATAAAAACAAACACCAATAGACAAATAAAAGAGCAAAATTTTACTAAATTTAATATTTTTCATTTCTTTCGTTCTTTCTTTCTTCGAACTCTAAATTTCAATATATTTCTCTCTTTCTTTTTTCTGTCTCTCACCCTAAGTGGCCAAGCGGGAAGCCCTCTAAGTTAGCAAGTAATATCATATACCGCCGTTGCCTATCTTGCCTATTGAATTGTCATGACTTTGATGAAAATATACAGAATATTTTAAAGTAAAAAATTATTATTCATATAAAATTTTAATTTTAGTTATATATGATTGGATAGTTTAATACAATATTTATCTATATAATTTATTTATTTTTGACTGCATAAATGAAAATGAATAATATAGAGATTGAAGGCGGAAGAAAAGACATGTGAGACTGAAAAAATTAGATATTCAACTCATAAATTATTTTTTTTTCATATTATAATACTATATTTCATATAATTATTTGGCTAAATTACAAAAAAGCCCCTTGTAATAACCCGCTTTTTCACTTTCCCCCCATGATATTTAAAAACCTACACTTTGCCCCCTTGTAAAATGAAAAATGAAAAATGAAAAATGTTCACAGGGGAGTTACAGTGTGTAAAATGACCATTTTGCCCCTCGCCATTTTCGTCTTCTTACTCATCTTCCTCAGCCGCCCCTTCGATCGGCCGCGATTCCCACCTCAATCGGCCGCGATTTCTCTCCATTTTTACTAAAATTCAAAGGAGTTTACCAATCTTTAAATTCTTGGATGTAAGATGTATATACTTTAGCATTTTTCTAGTAAAAATGATTATACATATGTAGTTTGTCTTAGGATCCGCAAACCTCACTAAGATCTAATAATTGTCCATCATTAATTGAATACATCCTATAGTAATATCCCTTATGAATAGTTTAAAGAAAAAGACAAAAAGACATTGCTAATAGGTGCAATAATTAATTATTCCACTCTTTAAAATCTTTTTGCAATCTAACTAATGCAAGAAAAATTCATTTTTTGGGTGCTTTACTTAGATATAGATCTAATTTACAAAATTACTACCTGGGATTGCCAACTTAGCAAATCACCACTATAATATGGTCGCACTTCCGTAAATGTGTCATCAGAAAAAGAAAATCACTATAACATACAAAGAACATTTTTGGCCATGCATGCTTTTGGGTTAATACAGTAGAGAAGGAAAAAGTACGATCTTGTGTTGGATTAAATTAGGCTTCGCATGCCTTAGTCATCAGTTTAGATCGACCAGGAATTAAAAGAAGAGCTTTTCAAAGGCCAATATATCATATTAAAAATTTCTAAAACAGTGTCTAAGTTCTCGAATAAGTGGGTATAAAATTTATAATTTATTTTTAGATGTACAAATAGTATTATTTCTCATTCTATTCATAGTTATAAGACACTATGTGTCCTTCAATAAACTATTAAACTAAGAGTCTGTTTGGTATCAATGGTCATGAAAAACTATTAGATTAAGAAAAAGGTTAAAATATGTATTAAAAAATTTAATAAAAAACTAAAAAACTACAATCTACATGACATGACATCCTAGGTAATGCACGAAGCCTAAGCAGCTACGTAAAAATTTTGTGATTCAAGCCCAACGTACAAGGTGGGTAAGGTATGAAGTTTGGCCCACATAATAAAAGCCCAATCACGCACGAAATTTAATAAACCTCACAATCCCTTTATTAGAGCATGTTTGGAGTAAGGGATTAAAAGAGATTGAGCTCAATCTAATTCGGTCCACTGTTTGTCTCTATGTTTGATGTAGTCAGGAACGTCGACTAAGAGGTTGGGATTATGTGAGATTGGATTTAAATAGCGAATTCAATTGTGTGATTTTAATTTGAATTTTAAATTTAGATTAGAAATACAAGAGATTTTTAGGTGCCTTGAAGGCTCGTCTAGTATTGAGAGCATTCTGACGCTATCAGACTTAAAAAAGAGCCACAAAAAATACAACTAAATCGAACTACTGCAATCTATGCCATGCGTTAATTCTTATAAAAATAAATAAAATATTTTTTTTACCACAATTTTTTTTTCTGGTTACTCCGCACCAGTCCAAGATAGGAATCCAGGCTAACAGGCTAAGTAATCGATGTTCCCACAGGAATATATATATATATATATATATGTCAGGCTCCCTAGGGTTTCTTCCAAACCCAAAAGAAATAAAAAAGGGTTTTTCATTAGTCCCCAAAGTTTACCAAATTTTTTTCCATTGATGCTGAACCTTTTATTTTCTACAGTTAATTTCTTAGCTTTTAGAATTAATTACATCATGAGTCTCTAAACTAAATTTTTTTAAAAAAATTTTGGTCAATAACCTCTTTTCCTATTTGCAAACAGATCACGTCAAACTCAGTTTTACTATCCTCAACATCGTCCGCTATGTCTATAACCACATGACCTGCATATGATGTCTATGATATGTTCCGAAGCATTTGGCATTCTTTGCATCGAACCAAATGTACTATCAATTTTTTCTTAAAAATTAAAAAAATCGGTACCAAAATTGACAGGACACTATCGGACTATGCCAGTGATCTGCATGAGTACAGAAGAATTCAATGAAGTTGGTGTGGCCCATTTTGTTAAAATTTAGGCAAATTTGGATGATTAACATCAAACTAAAAATGAAACATAGGGACTAAATAAGGACCAAAATGAAGAGACGCATAAAGAATAGGGTGAATGGTGCAATTAATCCCAAAAGAAAACAAGGACGAAAAAAGGGGACATCAGGTAGGCTACTAGGTGGCACTACGAGCGCCCAGAGCGAAAGAGACCTCTCATTCAATGAACACATGGGGAAGCCCTCTACTATCTCGGGATGATAACATAACTAAATCCATCACCCCCCTCACCCCCCTCACACCCCAATCTATTTCCAACACAGTATACATGATGATATGAGATATTAAAACAAAGGCCATATTTAATTCACGAGTTCGGCTACTATGCTATCGGTAGCGAGTAGTGTTCCGTGCTATCAAGTTATTTTCGATAATGCGACTTTTAAATCGACGATCCGCTCCGTTAGACTTGATCTATACTATTGAAAGTATTTGAAAATTAAATTTTAAATTTTTTCGATATTATTTGACTAGTGATTAAAAGATCTTAAAATTGACAATTTTAATGACCGATGTGGTATGTTTGTGAGTTTAACAGTGTAAAACAATCCAAATACGATGAAAATTTTATACAAAATTCTTTTCACTATTTTGAGTAAGATCAGTATATCTGATCTTGAATTTAAATCTTTTATCATCATTTTTCATGAAATTTTTATTTTCAGCCGTTCAATTTTAAACTACTTATTTGATAGGTAAATGATATCAAAAAATTATGAAATTTAGTTTCTAAATACTTTCGATAGTGTAGATCAAATCTAACGGAGCCGATCGTCAATTTGAAAGCTGCATCACCGAAAACAACTTGGTAGCACGAAGCGTTCCGTACTACCGATAGTATAGCAGCCTAGTTCTTTAATTCACCTATTTTAGACTATAAAATCTAAATATAATTTATTAATTTTAATAATTATTTTTATTTTAAAAAAATTAAATGTTGACTTTCATTCCACTTGAAAATATGAATGATCAAATTCATTTACGGTCCAGTCGGACTTTGAATTTTCAACCGGCTCGTTCCAAAATAAACTATTCAAAATTCTCTCTCACGAGGTATTCTCCTTTCTCATCACTTTTCTCTCTTTTAATTAAAAAACCCTCTAACAAATTCTAAATTTTCATTTAGACATTTATTCCAGTAATAAACTAAATATTTTTAGATGATTCATCATTTTATCTTCTATTTCAATTCTATTTCAAAACCATTCAATTTTATTTTTTATTTCTGTTCTAAATATGAAATAAATATGTCCTAACAGTAGACAGTAGAAAGTAGACAGTAGACAGAAATCCCGGCCACATCATTTACCCTTGTAAAGATCTGACCTTGCCGTCAGTACCCGCATGATAATTGACACGGAGACACGATCATTACCGACAGACATTTCAAATTTAAAAAATTAGTATCTAAATATCGAATAATTAAAATAACCAACAATATTGAAAAATACAACAAAACTAGACACAAAATATAATTACTCAAAACTTAATTAATACTTTTATATATATATATATATATATATATATATATATATATATATATACAGCGACAAAATATATATATATAGTAAATTAAAGTATAATAATTTCGGCGCCTCCATAGTATGACAGTTTAGAGATGCGATGCATTAAGATCGACGTGCGGATATGCAAGAATTTCTCGTGACTTGCTGTACGCACACTATATCGACGGCAAATGAAAGGTGTGATTTTAAAAATATGAACAGCAGTGCTCTTCACTGCGTGCATCCAAAAGAATCCCAGGGAACCTGCGCCGAGGGCCCAGATCTGGAAAATGGCGAAATTACCACTCAAAACAATAAAACAAAAGAAGGAAACGAAAAGGAGGACCATTTTAACTGCTCTCCCACAGCTAAGCTAATTACGGGTCGTAGAGGTGGTCGCGGCACCTGCATTTCCAACCCAGCGGCTTGTAATTGGCGTACTCGTTGAAGGAGAGCTCTCCGCCGCCGCCGTCGGATTCGGACGGTCGTAGGCGCGCGGCGCGGGCGGGGAGGGTGGGCACTTGGACGGCTGTGCAGGGGTTGCAGGTGTTGCACCGGTTGTGGCAGCTGGGCGGCGTCGACCCCAACCGGATCTTCTCCTCCATTAACATTGCCTATGTAGATTAGAGAAATCATCATACTCACGGAGACTAGGTCAAAAAAAAAAAAGTAAAATTGAGATACTGTTTTGAACGTCGGAACAAGTTATGGTCCTCTGAGAAACTTTTTTTAAGAAAATTATTGTAATTATGAGGTTGAAGTTTGAGTTTTGCTCTATATTTCAGCTTGGGGACCTAATATGTAGAGTATGCCTACCCAAAAAAAACTGCTCATATACTTTTTCTGCCAAGCTCTAGAAATTTTTTCGGTAAATAAAATAGATATGGTGATAAAATAATCATACATTCAAACAAACTCTCGAGAATAATAATTGCTTTTTAGGATCTGGATAAGTACCTGAGGAGACGAGATTGGAGATCTATTGGTACAACGTGCTCCGTGGGGAGCACTGAAGAGCATTAAGATGAGGGTGGTAGCAAGGAGAAGCACATGGCTCAGTGAGCTCATGTCATTTGCCCACAATAGAGAGAGAGAGAGAGAGAGAGAGAGAGAGAGAGAGTTTTAGATCCTACGTTCGTTCCAGTAGAGTGGAAAGGTTGGATAAAAGGAGGATTGTTGCAGTAGAGAAGTTAGTGAAAAGCTTCAACTTAAAAGTGGACGCTTGTGGGCAGCACAAATAAGAGAGTGGTCTCACCTCTATAATGGAGCAAAAAGGAAGCAGTGGAAAGGAACAAGACATGGGGAGATGCAGAAATGGGATGCTACAGCATCAAAAAAGAGGCAAGGTTCCATTTCTATTAGCTCTCTTTGCATGTAAAAAGTCTGTGTGTGTGCTTCTCTCTCTCTCTCTCTCTCTCGAAGCCGCTAGGGAGGAGATAGAGGAGTGGGAAAGTGGAAAAGGAGAGGCAAAAGTGATATTGATAGGGTGTGAGTTATTTAATCACAAGGATGGATTTAATACCCAACAATCACTATCGTTTGGGGAAATGGATTTGACTGCAACCGTATGAATGACTGGAGAGAGAGGCTGTGTGCCCGAGAGAAAAGGATCGGAAACATTTAACCAGACAAATTATTGCATGGACCACGGGGCATAGACCAGAGATTTATAACTCAAATCCAAGATTCTAAATTACCTTGCATTGTCAGCAAAGTATATTTGATGATCAGTAACCGAGATCTTAAAGTTCAAAATTTAATTATTACGCATTTTTAACTGAATTTATTTTTATAAAAAATAAATAAAACAGATAATTTACTAACTTCCACAAAAAAAAAAAGGAAAACTATTTACAGCTCTCTAAACAACTAGATCAAAAACTGTGATATGTTATACATAAGGTATTTAAAGATTGTAAATTGCATCTAATGACTTATATTTAAATTTTATTGTCATCGGTTTTGAATTTGAAGTGCCGCTGATATAAAGCGTAGTTTAACAACTTAAATATTGAAGGCTCAATTTTCACCTATTAATTATTTTATTTATTCTTGTCATCATTTATTACTCTTTTCATGTAGTACTGTACTTGTATTTTAATTTACAATCTCTTGTCATCTGAGCCAGACTAGAGAGTTTTTAAGACCATGGTCCATAGAGTGTGGTACATGGAATAATTTCTCTTTTTACTGTGGTAGAGAGGGAAAGAGGCTGCGAGAAAAGGTACTAAGGAATCATGAGTGAGGTTCTCTGCCCCTGCTTCTTTAATTGATTTTATTTTCTCATTGATCAACCTCTGAGCACAATCTTCCTACTGAGATTAGCCAAGTAGCATGCAGAAGGATTCAGAGCCCCAATCACGGAGAGAAGAACTGTGAAATGGTGGTATCTGGTACAAATCTCTTTTATTGGTGAAAGAATACAGGTGGGTAGAATAGGAGAAGGTAGGATGTGCAAGAAAAGAAAGAAAAGATAGCCCATGAGGTCTTGTTCTTTCCATCTATCTCTTTATCTGTCATATTGACAGAGAGAAACTGGCCTTAATGGATGTTAGCTTCACTTCTTTTCTACGATATACAGATCATGGTCTTGGTAGAAAAATACAGGAAAAAGAGATTTGCAGGAAAAAGGAAAGACAAAAAAAATTTTGTAATGCCTCCTTAAACCTAAAGGTGGAATTGTTTGTTAACAGATAATAGTTTACTAGCAGCAGATATAGATATAAATTTGATCGCTGTTCACAGATCACGGTCTTGGAGGAAAAAGTAGAGGAAAAAGAGAATAGAAAGAGGTAGAAACTTATAATTGCATCATCTGAGATCTATACTTTCTTGAGAAAACTATACAAGCAGATGCATCAATGTTATCACTAGTGGATTTAGCAAGTCCGAAGGATAAATACTTTTATTAGACTACTTCGATTTAAGCTAAGATACCTCATTAAATACCTTACGAAATTCAATGGTGGATTTAAACTCAAAACTTAACATTCTAATATAAGATTTTTTTAAAAAAATTAGAGAATAAAATTTTACTATTTTATATTCAATCTACAAAAGGAGAGCTAAGGAGGATTAAAGGGCTGATATGTAAATCAAATGATCAAAAAAAACTTGTACATATGACACATTAAAGATACCAGTGATTAATGTAAATATATTTTGTTAAACAACCATAGAAAAAGTGAGAGGACAAGAAAACAAAGAAAAAGCAGCAAGTCAAAGAGAGATGCAGAGAATAATTTATAAGGTACGTACTACCTTACTTTCTCACATGGGGGTGGGGGAACGCATACAGCGGCCTTGAATCTGATCACCAACCAAGCAGAGGCCCACCACCTGGAGGGAAGCAAACAAGTCAATAGAACTAGGGAAAATAAGTAAGGATGACAGGGGAAAGCAAAATTGCTAAGATTTTCACATATAAAGATATATATTTCCAGATGGAATAAAAGTTAAAAGAGTTTAAAGAGCTAATCTATGACATCGGTCTGAATGTGTGAGATTAAGCTTGCCAGTTAGATGGGTTACATTAGATAAGTGATATCTTGTTTCATGTGAGTTTGGGCTAAACCTAATATGTGCGCCAAAAATGGTTTTGTTTGCGATGGTAGGAAAGGCGGAGAACCAGACTTGTTAACGCTAAATTCTAAACCAGATGCTTTCCAGTCCAATGACCAATTCAGTTGCTGTAACAAATGCTCCGAACAAGGCATTTGGGATGTTAGACACAGTGCCACTGTCTATGTGTGCTCGGAATGTGGACCTCTGATGATGCAATCCAACTAAAACTTCAAAATGTTAGCATCCTTCTAAATGGCAAGACCTAACTTACAGCAATTATCTGCGGAAGATTTTATTGATACGGTGATAAAAGTAATCTTGAAAATAACAGACATAATATTGACATAACAAAACTAGAATGCTTACTACTGTTCAAATAACAGGAAGTTAAGACTCAGAATAAGTTCATAAAAAGTTGACATTGGGTCAGTAGGGAAAAATAGCACAAGCCCAGAAGGTAAATTTATAAAAGGACAAGCCCATGGCAGATATATTGGACCACTCTGAATAGGCCCAGAAGACGAACGACGTAGTACAGTAGAGTTTTCTCCCATCAAGAATTCATGATGAAGGCCATACCACACCACAAGTAAGTGGTCCTAAAAAACAAAAACCTTTCATTATGTTTGATGACCACTTCAATGAATTCATCGAGATCTAGTTGGACTGGGCGAAATAGTCAGTAAGACACTGCCATCACGTTCAACAAGCACAGTGCTCTGAATGTATTCTGCCTTCCCTATACTGGGAAAATAAGCAACCTTTTAAAAAGTCTGAAGCATATGTTGTTTTACAGTCGAATGGACAAGCTACCACTCCTGCATTTTAAAGAGATCAGAATATAATTAAATTTACGAAATTACAGCTATCCATGTTTGTTTAATGACTAAGAACAGAACATCAGTGTGCACATCTAACCTGATGAGTTTTAACAAGATTGAACAACCAATACTATAAGCAAAAGTACTCCGCAAGAAAAATACATGATGCTACTCACATCGAATGTTGATCATAAAGTTCAATTGACCAAGATAAGATTTGTCATTAACATGTAGAATACAACACATAACATAACGCTGAAAAGGGAAGTTGAAAATGACTTTTGAGAAATCAAAAGAAATAGATGAAAATAGGCAGATAAAATGAGCTATATCCTTCACAGCCTTCAAATACTGTAGTTTAATCTTTGAAACTCAGTAATAGGATGCTCCCAGTTCTACCCATCTTTATCCAATCTGTCTTCAAGGAGCTGTCCTTCTGTCTTCAATAGGATACCAAAATTCTGGTCAACTACATTGAACTGAAACCGACACCAAATATGCGAGGGACCACCTATAATTGTAATGAGCCCTTTTTGCTATCAATGACAGCTGAAGTTGTCTGTCTTGAATGGATTTCCAATAAAAAACTGAAGAGAATCTCGGAACCTTTAGTTCTTGATAGGTTATTAAGTGAAGTGCTGCATAGTTTACTCCTCACTTCACCCATTTTTTGAAAAATATCTAGAGAAGGAAGTAAAAGGCCATCTGGATCTGTGTAAAGGAATAAAGTCTTTAATGGAAAAAGAAAAAGAGACCTGCCAATTTTACATTGCCAATCTGTGAATATCTCAAGGTTTTATTATCTCATGCAAAAAATTGAGCATCGTCTTTCATTTCTTCTCAACGGTCGAGTAAAATAGGAGACAAGTAGACCAGGTCAAGGAATTGAATGCTTTTGTTCGATAATGAAAAGACACCTACTGCAAGTTGTGCAAGACTTTTCTTTATCAATTTCCTTAGGATGCATCTCCAACCAAATCATAAGATTTCAGCGGCCTTAGCATCAGGGCAAGCAAAGGCATGTGAAGTTTCAAGTTCAAAATAATAAATTAATAAATTTTCGCTGTAATTATGAATAAGGGGACAAAAAAACCTTTATAGAAACTACTTAATAAATTGTACAAATGACAGATAATAAACCTTCATGAAGATTAAATGGTAATTAAGTAAACAAGTTCATTTTTTATTCAACGGATCACTTTCAATTCAAATACAGGTGATTAACTTCTACCGTTGCTTTTATATCTTTTGCTAACGTAGTGCAAGAGAATAAAATGTCAACGAGTCATTCCCATCCCATTTGACAATTAATAATGTGGAAATAAGCAAACATTATACTAGCAATGAACAGATCAACATACATTACATTTTCCTTTATCAACATAGGATCAATATTCGCATATATACAAAATCACTAATATGCAAAGGACATCGGGAAACATGAAAAAAAGGGCACAATTGAAAATGTGAAAAGAAGGAAATAACTAATAAAGAATCAACGATAGTATTAATTAGGCTTGGATTTTTCACTTCTACATATTCATGTGCGTTGGATCCTTGTCCAGTTAGATCTCTTTATGCTTGATTATACGAAAAATGTGATCCACTAACATAAAAATGAGCAGATCTTGCAGAGCTTACGGTAACCACAGAAGTAGAAATATGAGAAAAAGCGCTGAGGGTGAATTTCGCTATCAGCGTGACTCACTGGTCAAAGACAGCATGTAGAGACACCAGTGCACATAGTAAATAAGGTTAATATGCAAGATAATTGAAAAAAAGGAGTACGATGATCGACAGAAGAAAAGGACTGATGTGGGGCAGGATATTTAACAATCTTACATACTATCCACTTCATTTGTGTCTGATTGCCGAGAGATTAATAATAACATCAATATAGAAATAGTCTCCAATCTCGTCTCTCTCTCGCTTTTCTATTTATGTTCTAAAGTTAACCCTAATTTCTGAATTTTGTTGCAACTAAAAGCAATGATTTAAAAATTGAGCGAACCAAGCGGTTTGACCGGTCTAACTGTAACCAGTCTATGAAGCGGTTCGGTTCAACCTTTGAACCGGATAAGATGAAAACCGCTTCAAACCGTTCATGTTGATGAATCGGCCCAGTTTTAATTGAACCGGCTGGATGTTTTTGATTAAGTCATATTAAACTCCAACAACCTAAAATCAACTTAGCTGATTTTATTTTCTGTTAGCGTCTTATAAAATATGTAAATTAAAAATTTATATTACTTAATTTGGTCTAAAAATCAATACTTTAAAATTAAGCATGATACTAGAATAATAATATATATTATATAGCGTTGAACTGGAATGCTATTAGTAGCAAACAAGTTCCGTTGCCACTCATTTGTTTTCGATGATGGAGCCTCCAAATTAACAATCTGCATCATTGAACATGATCTATACCACTTGAAGCATCTAGAAATCAAATTTCATACTTTTTCGATATTATCCTTTTGTTCATCAAGTGGACACAAAAAATGAACAGCTGAAAATGAATATTTTTTAAAAAGTGATGATAGGGATCTTGTAATCAAGATCAAAAGTATAGATCTTATTTTGGATAGTTTAAAAAATTTTCTAACCAAAAAAATTTCTAATCAAAATTCAATTAATTTGGATATCTTTATACCGTTAAACGCGAAATCACATCATATTGACCATTAAAACTACAAATTTTGAAAACCTTTGCTCATTAGATCAATAATGTCGAAAAGATTTGAAACTTGATTTCTAGATACTTCAAGTGGTATAAATCATATTCTACGATGCCGATCGTCGATTTGAAGACTCTATCATTGAAAATAAATGGATAGCACCGGAGCCTGTTTGCTACTGATAACATTCCAGTTTAATTCTCTCTCTCTCTCTCTATATATATATAATATTATTATATATATATTATATAATAAAATATTTACGATATTATACTGACTTTACTGGTTCAACTAATGGTTGACTCACTGGATGTATCAGTGACCCTTCATCTAGTAATATTCCAAGTCGTTGTTTGACCCGATTTTTAAACGTGTTGAATAAAGGAAGCTTTATAGTTCGGTTTGCTGATATCTTCTCAGCTTGGATTGTAATTCGATACCCTAGTGATAGCCCCATCCGATTTATCGTCGTTTAATTATAATCACAAGAAAGAATCTACGGAAGACACTTTTAAAATGATGAGCTTAAGAATTTGTGGAAGCTTTATCCTGAAGGCTTAATGGTAATTCTCACTACTTCATTTCAGTGTCAGAACTTCATTGACTTAATTTATAGCACAATTCAACACTCGAACACTCTTCTTTGTTTTTTTTTTTTTTTTGAGAGATAGGTAGCACGCTACCTGCTTTATTTATTTCATTTAGAAATAAACTTAGCTAGAAATATGAATCAACTAGAATTCGAACTTAGAACCTCGGATACGAACCACCGAGCCCTTGGCCACTTACCCTAGGGATGGTAGGTAACACTCTTCTTTGTTAACATCGAAAGTTGGCCAGTAACATCTTAGTGTGTCACACGATTGCTCAACTCTACTATACATGTTGTGGCCTAAAAGCTTAATCAATATGACTATTTACTTCAACCATAAATCAATACACCTACACTGTCAGATCACTCGATTTACACGTTCCCATTAACATAAACTGCGATGTCGTTTGCATCTCGTTCACAACCACACAAAAACAACTAAGTTCCATGTACAACACATCAGTACATCTATGGCCTAATTTTGTAATTGTTGATTTTGTAGCTTTCAATTAAGAGCTAAAATCTAAATATCAAGAACTCTTCGATAGCTTTTGCGCACTCAAACAAATGAATCCAACAACACAAAGCATCAATCGCATGAGGGCTTCGATGATCTGGGGAAAACCGAAATCATGAGGGCGAAGTAAGAGGAAAATACCTAGATTAGGATTCTGAGCAATTGATTGGCCGTAGCAATCGCCAAAGAGCTTCGTCGAAGGCCGAGTGGGGCATTGCGGCGATGCATACACCATTCGAAGCCTCAAATCCCACACGATCTAGAGAGAACAAGAGATCATGAGAGAGAGATCGAAGCCCCAAATCCCATATGATCTAGAGAGAGAAAAATACCAATAGAGAGAGAAAGAGAGGGGAGAGGGAGAGGAAGAGGAGGGAAATAGGGGATGGAGAATTGCTGAGGAATTGGGCTATTGGAGTGGGAGAAATTGGGGGCCTATATACGTATTGGCTCGGCCTTTTATTAGCTACGATCCATTACACACTGGGCCTGTCAGAGAATTTTTCTTTTTTTTTTTCTAAATTATTTGAATCACCCAATAAATTGGTAAATTATCCCTTACTTTATATATAGTAATGAAAACCTTACTTTATATATAGTAATGAAAAACATGGAGAAATATTCACCAATTTTTTGAAAACTCCACCACCAATCATAAATTTTATTACAACATCGTTGTTATTCACATATGCGTCATCAATTTACAAAAAGGGCCATCAATCACCTCACTCCACTTCACACAACAGGAGAGCACGTAGAAGTGAGAGGATCGAACATGGCGGGAACCAGAAACTTCCTCCCGTTCACTCCCTCCACGTTGTAACTCCCCCCCGTTGCCGAGTCCACCGGAAGTTCCCCGGCGTAGCCCGGATACGCCCCTTTCCCGTAAACCCCCGCGCACACCGCCGCCACCTCCACGGGCGCCAATGCGTCCCCCACGAAGTAGCCGCTACCGAAGGGGTTCGTGATGGCCCCCGCCAGCAGGCCGGCGAGATTGATCACCATGCCGTCGGCGCCGACATCGCCATTCGGGGCGACGAGCGGCAGGCTCTGCGGCCCGTACACCGGCTGGTGGAACGGCCACGCGCACTGCCCCGGGCACTGCGCCATAGAATTTCCGACCCACACGTACGCCGCCGATGCCGCACCGTCGCTACCGACCGCACCGTGGGAGCCGCACGAGTTCATGCAGAAGCCCTCCACCGCGACGTCGGCCGCGGTGAGGACCAGCGCCACCCCGGCCTTCGCCGAACCGGTTCTGCGGGCCAGTTCGAGTAGCTGTGTCCTCTTGAGCAATTTCCCAATGGAACAGTGCTCGTCGGATGCTTGGTGAGCAAGGGTGATGTGGGTCTTGTTTTTACCCGCTTTTTGTACTAGGTTGTCTACGTTGCTCCACCATTTGGAAACGGAGGGTGTAATTGGAGTTGAGGAGGGACTAGATAGTGAGAGAATGAAATCGGAGATGATGGATTTTTGTGCAGGGGTGAACTTACCATACCACAGTATAGAGATGGGGATTTCTCCTTGGAGTAAAGCACCCTTGTGGTATGCGAGGAGAGTGGGGGGTGGTTGGTATAGAGAACTTAGTTTTCTAGAGCCATAGCAAAAATCTACGAAGCCCACAAGAAAAATAAGAAGGAAACTACAAGTGGCCTTTGTTTCAGAGATGTGTGACATTATAGGGAAAGAGCTTTTTCCTTTTTAGAGCTTTTAGATGAGGTGATGAGATTGGATTGAGGAGAGGGGGATATATATATAGGCGGAATTGTGGAAATGGTGCATGAATAAGGCAAAAAAATAAAAAAATTAAAGGGAAACGTGTATTGTGAGAAACACTGCTTCAATTTTTTAAGTAGATTAATGATTAATGATGATGGACCATTAGAGTAGGAGATGTGACACGTGGCAAGCATTTATTTCCCCCTTGTGGGCTTTTTTTTCTTTTTTTTTTCTTTTTTAAAGGTTAATTTATGTTACGGATTCTTTGTTTTGTTAATTTATGCTTTGGAATAACTCGCATAGATATTATTCTCTGCTAGTGTATTTGGGTGCGGCTCAAAGGAAATAGATAGATAAATGCGAGAAAGGGGATGGGGTGCATGTGTTGAGTGAGGGTTCCTAGGTGTTTCCTGTGGCAACGCATGTGAATAGTTATATGGATTAGTGGGGAGTTTGAGAAATTAAGCTTTAAATTTGTGAATTAAAAATAAGTAAACAGAGCATTGGGCAGAGAGAACCACGAGCTAAAGGCTCTGTTTTAGAGGGGAAAAAGCAGCTTTAAATTTTGTTGGGTTTGGCCCAAGCAGGATGGAACTTTGAGTGAGGTCTAATTTGACAATGCATGTATCATATATCAAAACTATTTCTAAACTACTCTTTATTAAATGTCTTTTCGATAAAATGACATCATAATAATTTCAAACTCTCTCTATTATAAAAGTTTTCAAATTCAACCAGTATCACATCGATCTTTCTGGATAACATATATTACAGACTCGGTCGATAATTGATTACAAAGAAGAATACAATTCGGTATGAGTAATGTGTTGCTTAGAGTATTAAATTATCTTGTAGATCCCAAATTTCTAAAGGAAAGTATGATAATGAAGCTGTGGCCATAATGATTACCAAACTAAAGATAAGATGGTCAGGACCAAAGAACTTGATGCATGCTTTGAGTGTAGTTACACATGGTGGTCTCATCCAGTAAAAGCAAGAAAATAATAGGAATATTAGGCAAGCTTGTTATGCAATCCAGATTAATGGATTGGTGTAAGGAACCACCATGCCATTTAAAAGAAGACATTAATTGAAGTAAATTCAAGTTTAGAAACTCTATTAAGACTTTTTATCTAAGAACTAATATACATCTCCTGTTTTTTTTATAGGTACTGGATGCATGTTTTAGCATATATAATTGACGAATATTGACTTAAAAGGGTCAGGGTCAGCGTCCTATCACGTGGCGGAGATCGGATTGAACCGAGTCACAATTAAGACTCGTCGGCTGTTGTGTATGTTCGCATTAAGTGAATTGATTGTTCTTTTCTAGCGGTTCGAGTTTTTAGTAGTGGCTAGCGCCAACGATTCGGCAAATAGTATTAGAGTGAGAGATCACGAGTTCAAAAATCGGTAAGCGTTGTATCTATTTATTTTTAAGTGAATTGGTTTAAACATATAATTTAATATATTGTATAAATTTGTGCAGTGCATAATTGACTCTTAGTGCGGGACCCAAAGAATAACCTTGTGGCATTATGCTAGGCATGCAAAATTGTTAGGTCAATTCGTCATCAATGTTCCTTTGGTCTCCAATTATTAGAGCATTTTTTTTAAAAAAAAAAAAAAGAAAACATAAGAACAACAAATAAAACAATGCTCATCAGAGTTTCTATCCATTGAAATATTTGAAACCCAGGTTGAAATTTTTATTACTAGTGAATATATATTTTAACACCACAATACTATTTTAGATAACTTTTATATCTTTGTTATAGTTTCAATTTTCTATTTAGAAATAGTTTAGCACAAATTTTAAAAATATTTATTGGTAAACTCGACAAAGCACAGAGGATTAGCATTAAAACTTATATGATGAGATTAAGTTCTTAATTAATGCAACAACTCCTACAATTAAAGTAGCAAAACCGAATCTCTTCAAATAAAAATTAGCGGCGGTGGGCCGTGTAGTGCAAAAGCTCTAGTAATTTCCAATACATGTGTCCATTTTTCATTGGTTGCTACATTTTCTTTTTTATTTTACTTTTGAAAAACGATTCTAACAACTCTTTTTTATTTTTTATTTTATTTTTCTCCTTTTTTAGGGATGTAGAATTGGGTATTCACCATTAAAACCTTCCTTAAATGTTGAACATAATATTAAAATACTGCTAGTTAATAATTTAAATTTTTAGAAAACAATAATAATTGTATCTTATTTCGTATAGCATCATAGCAAAAAAAATAAATAATTTTTTATTTAAATTCATATCTTGAGCCTATTAGTAAGAGCGTGACAAATAATTGCGACACAATATCAGACATTTTTGGAGATGAATTGGGTTCTATGAGAAGTTGAGAAATGTGGGAAATTTATTTATGCATTGATTTATAAAAACATTATGAAAATGGTCGATCCTGCATGTGACGAGGAACCGTTTGTAATTTTCTCCTAATGGATCCGTGACTTAACTGCCACTGTTTGCAAATTGCAATATATATATATAAAAGCTTTATTAGTAGGTTGTGGCCTAACCTATGGAACTCAAAAATGGAGGAAAGATAAAGAGCAGGGCCCAAGCCAGATCACAGGGCAGTGTCTCGTAGCTACGCTTTGTTGGGGAGTGAGAACCTTAATTATGATCAGTATATGAGGTTTTAAGTTCGAATCCTAGTTGATTTATATTTTCAGCTAAGTTTATTTCTAAATGAAATAAACGAAGCGGGTAGCGTTCTACTTATCTCTAAAAAAAAAACAAAAAATAAAAATCTTAATTATGGCATGAAAAATAAGTCACAATAAAAATATAAATAATAAATTAAAGAAAGAAAATTGTCGTGCACGTTTTAGCTAAACAACAGTGTCAGGATCCATTTGGATAGCATTAACCATGCCACTTCAGGCATGTTTATTTTTCAAAGTAGAGAAAGTAAAAAACTTTTTTCTTATCGCAAATGTTTAGTTCTACAGTTTTGATTTGCCGTGGGTAACTTTTCTTTTTTTTTTTCATAACGTTGTAATTAATTTATTCCAAGTCTAGCACAGAAGAAAAAAAGATAAAAAAGAATGAAAATTAATTATTATAAATATTTTTATCTCTTTACATGCAAATCCAAAAATTTATGGTAAAGTAAATAAACAAATGTGATAATTACTACAGTTACATAGCCGCTGATAAAAAATATTATTTTTTTATTTATTTCTGCCACTTGCTTGACACACTACTAGTATGGCATAAGCCTAGTGCAAACACATAAATATACGAGTACTGAACTGGTACTAGTGTGCGAAACAAATGCAAGTTACATAACAAGATCAAATTCGTAGATCGCGAATTATATATATATTTTTTTATCTTAAATTAACATTTTCGAGTAAAACCAAACTTGTAGGTTTATTAGGATTTGAGGAATTAAAAAATAATTCGAACATGAATAAGGCTTCATAATCTAGGTACGTACGGGAGACTCGTGAAGCAATCAGACAGGGAAGCAATTAATCAGCTATTCCGAGAAGTAATTTTCCAAAGTTAAGAAGAAGCGCTTCTGAGAATCGACTGCCACTGCAACTGCGAGCACGGGTGCATGAACCGGGAGGCATAGGAAAATGAGTCGATAGAGATCAATTAATTGAGCTTCAAAAATAATGAATGTTCACATAAAGATGCATAATGGACCAGGGGATCGATTCTCACTTCTCATAAAATATTTTTTAAAAAAAATAAGGAGAAAGAAAAGTAGAACATGCAATCCCTTCTTCATGAAATAACGAATAAATTGAATGTATAGTCCTCGTGCTACTGAACAATGTTTGTTAAAGTGTGTACTTGACTAAAATAAGCGAGTATTACGTGTACTATGGATCATTTTGAGTTCGCTATTTATTATTCTTTCAAAATATTAATTTGTTTAATTCGAATTGATCAACGTCTTTATCTTTACAGATATATTTAATATACTTTACGAATAAAATAAATTAACTAAAATATGTAAGAACTTTGTTTGCGCACAAGGCTATAGAAAACCAGCCTCCAATGCAATGCACGTACAAATTAGAAACAAAAAAAAAAAAATTTTTTTAAGCGAAAAAAAATTGGGAAAACTTCAAAAACCCCCCCTGTGGTTTCGTGCATTCTCACTTTGCTACCCTGTGGTTTAAAACGTATCAATTTACCCCCCTGTGATTTCATTTTTATCTTTTCGGAAGCTTTTTCGTTAATATTTCGTTAAATTATATACAAAAAACTTCAGATAACCATCTATATTTATCAAATAGTCACTTTAGTATCCTTTAATTTTAACTTTGTCACTGATTTAAAAAAAAAATAATAATAAAATTGATAACAAAAAGATAAAAACGAAACCACAGGGGGGCAAATTGATACGTTTTAAACCACAGGGTAGCAAAGTGAGAATGCACGAAACCACATGGGGGGTTTTTGAAGTTTTCCCAAAAAAATTTAATAAATGAATTTTAATATCTGATGTTAAATGGACTATCCACACATGTTGCCAAAAATAAAAGCTTAGATTGGGATTTGGGGACTTCACGCGTGGGTACTGCTGCAGCTACAGTGAAAGTCGACACACAATAACAAGCAATGGGCCATCACGTGTTGGGTGATGGTTCCCACGTGCTAAAACTCTGTACCTGACCCCATTTGTGTGAACACAACTCATAACGCCACCATATTCACGGGATGTGGGAAACACTTCCCTTTGCCCATGTCCAGTGTCCATCCCGAATGCCCAAATCCAAGAAACAGAGACCGTACTGTACAGTGCAGCGTGCATCTTAGATGGGCGTATTCAATATAATACCAATACATCAAAATTTTAATATTCTAATAGCTACTTAATTGATCAATTTATGTGGAATGTCAAACAAGATGTATAAAACATCTCAAATGCATTCACAATATGCACGTTATTGTTGGCTATTTATTATTGGACTAAAATAGAATTAATATCTTGTCCTGTGACAATAGACTCAAAAAACTAATAACTTGAGTTGGATAAGTCTAATAAGTTGAATGAAGATGCGAACCACAAGAGGTCTAACAGTAAGAGATCTAATAATAGACCCAACATTCAGAAATATTGAGTCAGGTTGAAATTCACGAGCGTTGTGACTGAGCCCTTAAATGCGATTGGTGAACCTTTCTTATCAACAGGTGTGTTTGGAATAGTTGGTTAGCGCTTACGATTACCACATCAACATCAGATAAAAATAATAAGCTAAAACAATTGTGGCCGTGCTGGTGTTAGATTTAGTTCATGTTTGGTAGTGTACTAAAGCCTCGGAATCTGAGCGCCATGTGTGCATATTATGGTGTGCACCATACATATGTCTCCAATGTGGTCTCGCAGAGAGGGGCACAGGGGAGCAGCTACATTTTGCAAGATCTTCACTTACACCGGTACGATTCCAATATGAAGCAGATGCATGTACATTGGCATTTTTTATTTATTTTGATCGTGGCGGTGAATCCAAGTAAATTATTATTATTATAAGCATACTTTGGAGGGTAGAGGGAATTGACAGCTTTAAAAGGGTAGTAGATGATAAACGGACGGTGTGTGATTTTTGTTTATTTTTCATTTGTTAGTCTCCTAGATATTGCGCAGAAGAAGGATCCGTATTGTTTGTAATCTGAGTTTTATTAGAAGTGTTGTGTGGAGTGAATATAAACGCCAGAGCAAATCATACAATGCAGAATCTATCTTCGTTAGAAATGTAGAAGTCACGAGTTACACGGTTGATCGTAGAACTTCAATTTGTTTTTTTTTTTAGACAAAGGTAGCATGCTACCCGCTTCATTCAATGGGAAGATGAACTAGGCTATAAGAGTGGGACAACTCGGGCCCCTAAAAAAAAAGAAAAAGAAGTACAGGTAGAGATCACGTAACGGCAGCTGAGAGCAGTGAATCCCACTCCTTCACCAACTGATTTAGGTAGCGGATCGCCATTTCTGGATTCGGCTGGATTTTCCTAAAGATGAAATCATTTCTGGCTTTCCAAGCGATCCACCAGCAGCAAACTAACTCAGTGAGACTGTTTCTCTTCGTGTGTAGGCTCTTCCTGACAAACCATCTGTCCCAGACTAGGTTCACCTCATCCCCCAGGTCTTGTGTTTGCACGCCCACTACCCCCATTACTAATAAAAACATGGTAAAAACGCACTGGGAAAACATGTGATCCACAGTTTCATCTTCCGACCCGCAAAGTACACAGGTTGGGTCTTGAATCAACCCTCTCTTGAAGAGCTTGTCCCTCGTAGGAGTTCTCTTCTTAAGGACCAGCCAACATAACACTTTTACCTTTAAAGGGATTTTGAGTCTCCAAACACGAGAAGCTCGAGCGTCCCTCGTACCCCCATCCGTCAACGCCATATAGGTTTATTTTACCGTGAATAGTTCATCTGCACTCCATCGCCAAAGTAACCTGTCCGGTGTGGGTCGAACTGAGAGCTGAGAGATTCGTTCCTCTAACTCCCCGAAACTGGCCCTCGTCCCTCGGCTCTGACTCGCAGCGCCACCCTCAATCAAAGACCAGTTCCACCTTCCCCTCGTAAAACAGTCGCCGACTTTCAAATTTTTCCCCCCAGACATAAGGTAGGCCGTCGGAAACAAAAGAAACATCAAATTGTCCCCACACCACCGATCGTGCCAAAAATCAATAGCCCGCCTGTTGCCTAGGTTGTAGGCCATTCCCCAAGAAAAGATATAGTTAAGGCTCAGCACCCCCGTCCACCAGCTAGAGTAGGGTCTGAAAGTTTTACCTTCCCTCAAAGGAGTATGCCGTCGGTAGTACAGGTCTCTGACTAGCTGATTCCATTGTAACTGGGGAGCTATGTGGAATTTCCACCGCCATTTAACCAGAAGGGCTTGATTCATGAGAACTTCAATTTGTTCAACTCAAACATATTAAACATTAACTCTTTCAAAGTATCCTCATTATCGAACCAAGTACATAGGGATCATGAGCAGTCTTATTTTTTAGAAAAAAAATAGTTTGCTATTTATTTCGTTGATTTTTTAGAAACAAATTTGGCTAAAATTGTAAAACAATTAATTTTAGAATTTGGAATCTTAGATATTAACTATCCAATTAACTCTTAACTGATTGTGCTAGATATAGTTAGTTGTCGAAAGATATCTTTTGTATCGAATCTGTGATTGTAGGAACTCAAATCTTTTCGCACGTGGCTATGACTTCACTAGCTTTGTAAAATTCTCAACTGGGCCAGGTTCATGACCGAACAAGCTTGTTGCGAGTTTAGTTTTAGGCCTATATATTGTGCAAGCCCAGGCCTTTGTGCGAGAGGAGGCCACAACGAGAGGGCCAAAGTGTTTAAACACCACTGATATATGTAGTCCCATATATATATATATATAAATATCAAGTTGTAGCTTCTATCAAAAAAAAATTTTAGCTCCATTTATATATTATTAATAGTACAACAACAATATAAAAGAATCAAAGAATCGAACGGTTCTAACACATAGATAGATACACATCCATACGACATGTATAAATCCCACACATGCACGGTTGTCACACCAGCGTGGAGCAAGTGGACGTGGACGGGTCAAACAGCGCGGGGAGCAGGTACTTCCTCCCGTGGGCCCCATTGCCGTTGTAGCTCGCACCCGTGGTGGGTTCCACCTGCAGGTCCCCAGCGTACCCCGGATACGCCCCTTTCCCATAAACACCCGCGCACGCCGTCGCGGCCTCTAACGGCGCCTCCTTGGGCCCCTGGAAGAACCCGTCCCCGAACGGATTCGTAACGGCCCCGGCCAACATGCTCGCGAGGTTGATCACCATGCCGTCGACGCCGACGTCGCCGTTAGGCGCCGTTAGCGGCGGGGTCTGTGGGCCGTAGGTGGGCTGGTGGAAGGGCCACGCGCACTGGCCCGGGCACTGGGTCGCCGAGTTCCCGACCCAGACGTACGCCGACCCGGTTCTCGGGTCCGAGCCGTGGAGCCCACACCGGCTCATGCAGAACCCCTCGACCGCCACGTCCTGGGCCGTGAAAACCAGCCCAACTCCTCCCTTCTTGGGCTGGGCCTTCGCGGCGAGCTCCGAAATTTGGCCCATCGTAAGGGACTTCCCCAAAGAGCACCCCTCATCCGAGACTTGGCTTGCTAACACGACATGGGCCGTTGTTGGGCCTCCACTTTTCCCGGCCTTCGACAAGTAAAGCTGTTCTATGGAGCTCCACCACTGGGACACAGAAGGGTTCGGCGAGGACTGAGTGGTGGAGGTGAGGGAGAGGAGAAAATCGGAGATGATGGATTTTTGGGTGGGAGTAAATTGACCGTACCATAAGATGGAGACAGGGATATCTCCTCGGAGCACTTGGCCGTTGTGGTACGTGAGGAGATTGGGCTGTGGTTCTACTAAAGCACTCAGTTTCCTACTAGACCCCGTTGATAAGTGAACTAGGCTAAAAATCACTACTGCTAATAGCAAAAGGTTTGATGTTGCTGCAGTAAAAGAACCCATTTGAGAGCAAAAGAGGAGGAGCAAGTGAGTGAGAGAGAGAGAGAGAGAGCTTGCTGTGAGGATATTGATGTGTTGGAGTAAAATGAAGGGCCTATATTTATAGGGCAACAGTGAGCAGGTAAGCGGCTTAATTGCAGTACTGGGAGCTTCCTACAAGTTTCCTTTGTTTTTTATTATTATATTGTTGATAAGGGACACTAAGAAGAGGCAGCTGGATCATGTATGTTGCTTGCTTGGTTCCTGCGTAAGCCTCAATAAATATATTTTCAAGTCAAAGGGTGCATTAGCGCCGACCATTAATGGAGTAGTATCATTCTCGATTGCACGTGACAGAGGAAGGTTCTCATGAGCTGGAAAATAGTGTAGCTGTAATATATGTAACACTTTTGAGATCTATAATTGAGTGATGGCCCAAAAGATTCAAATTCAGGGGTCTTTAATTCTTACAGTACATTGAATTGTCGCTGTAATTTTAGTTACATTTGATTAGTTATTAGCTCAAAAAGAAAAAAAAAAAAAAAAAAAAAAAAAAANCCCAGAGAGAGAGAGAGAGAGAGAGAGAGAGAGAGCAGTAATTTAACCTATTTAACCTTCTAGATAAGTGAGTGAAACTAATTTATATTAGTAATATCTTTTTTCTTTCTTACTTTAAGATTGGCGTGAGAATTACCTTAGAGATGGAATCGAGGTTGGTTTTACATCGACATTTTTATTTATTGATACAAAATATCGCTCTTCTTATTAATTTATTTTTTTTCAAAAAGAGATGGCTTTAATAATGAATTAAAAAAAACAACCTATTATGATCTATATATACATCAGAGTGACAAAAACAACAGTGGACACAGGTTTATCTCCTCTTCGCACTTCTCCATTATTGGTATGTGAGGAGATTGGGTTGTGGTTGGACTAAGTTAATTAAGATGCTAATTTTCTCGCACCCACACAACAATAAGCTTGCTAAGTAGGATTAGCAAAAGAACACTCCTGGGTTGGTATCAGAGACTACTAAAAAAAGGATAGATAGAATAAGAACGTGGGGTGGCGCAGTTTTGAGAAGGGTTGCAGATCCTTTTCTGCAAATAACGCTAAAGATTTAGATTTGTTCTCAAATATCGTAGCCGTCCCTGCTGGACGTGTTCTTGCTCCCCTGGCCCAAGGATTTAGGACAAAAATTATGTGAGAAGAATTTCTTAAACTATTTGTTTGAGACGGCAGGATATGTTGTCACACAGGTATTACATTCCGCCTCTTGAAATAATTTGATCAGATACTTGAAATTTTACTTTCTTCAACTATTATTGGTCCAATTTTTTAAAAATGTCAATAACTCAAGAAATCATATCGTGGACCAAATAATTACAACAAGTAGTTTCAATTTGTTTTGATAGATTTCTAAAATCTTTAAACTTTGTTCAATTGTAACTCGTGAATTTCTTTGCATTTGTTGGCATTAAGTGAATCTGAAATAAACATGTTAAACATGTTTCTAAAATATTTTTTACCGGACTGATGTTTTTAGATAGCATAGTATTAAAGTTAATTTTGCTCTTAATCTTTGAGTTCTGCAACGCTAAATTAATATCATGATCTGCGAAACTAATTTGTTATCAAACAACAGTAAATTTATGAAACAAGGGAAGAGTGCACAAACAATTTTACCGAGCATTCTTGAGAGGAAATGCATTGGTTGCATCAAAAAAATGTGCTTTCTTTTTTATGCTAAATAATTAAGAACAATAATGAGCTACAGTAATAGTACAATTATTGAAGTACCTAATGCCATCCTTTTGTCTGATTAATATCTTTATTCAAGAACCAGCCAACATCAAGAATCTAACAATGTTTTCAACATTGTTTTGACACCCATTATCATGATCAATTAGTGCTTATTAAAAAATTTCAAGTGGTGTTAATTCAACTTCAATTTGCTCCCACTCCAGTGAAAACATTTTTTTCGAGCTAATCCCTGCTTCGCTAGTGCTTAATTAACAACAAGATTATTTTAAGACCCTAATTAATAATTGAACCCTTTCATTTATTTTCCAACACTACTAGACATAGAGTGCAGTGAGAGAGTATAATTAAGAAAATCGCGCATCTTAGCTCTAGACAGTTGTTTATTTTAGTGTTAAAATTAAGCTAGATGTGAGATTCAGTTTAGGTAGGTTTAAATTTGGATGCCCTTTGATTGCGATGATTTTTCTTTTTTTTTCGGACATTTTATAAACAAAATTTGCTCCCACTCTATCCTTATCGCATAGGGAGATTTTCACTGAAGTGAACTCATACCCCACATAACCACTGTATTAATTCTAGTAAGCTACTTAGATGATGATTAAGTTCGGGGTATTCTGAATCTTCAATTAAGAGATCAGAGTTTGATTCTCTACACCTTCTTTTAGAAAATGCAAAATCTAGCCTTAACATTTTTTAAAAAATATAATCTGCGATTAATATAGAGAGGGTTTCGTGATCAGATCCACAAATTTCAACTTAGGTACCCAAAAATATTCGTCATTGCATCATTCTCCACAAAAGAGTAACAGATGTGAAAAAGTTATGAAACTAGTCAAACTTGTGGTTATGTAAATAGTCCCCCAAATTGTCATTGAGTGAACTAAATATCCAACCTTATAATCCATCAGTCAAAGTGTTCTAACTTTTAATTAGGCTAAATAATACTCTCGGTCCTCAAAATATGGGGAGCATGAAATTTTGATCTTCAAAATTTAATTTAATTTTTGACTCAATTTTTTAAAATTATTATAATTAACTCTGACAGATCAATTTAATAATTAGTTAAACAATGATATATTTCTAATTTGATAGTAATGTGGCAGTGTTATAATAAATAATGTTTTAATTATTAAGATATTATATTATTATTGCGTCAACAAAATATGAAATATTCAGTCTCTCAAATTAAATTGTAGAAAAAAATATGATAATTTAAAAAAGGGAAAACTTCACAAACCCCCCCTGTGGTTTCGTGCATTCTCACTTTGCTACCCTGTGGTTTAAAACGTATCAATTTGCCCCCATGTGGTTTCGTTTTTATCTTTTTGTTATCAATTTTATTATTATTATTTTTTAAATCAGTGACAAAGTTAAAATTAAAGGATACTAAAGTGACTATTCGATAAATATAGATGGTTATCTGAAGTTTTTTGTATATAATTTAACGAAATATTAACGAAAAAGCTTCCGAAAAGATAAAAATGAAACCACATGGGGGTAAATTGATACGTTTTAAACCACAGGGTAGCAAAGTGAGAATGCACGAAACCACAGGGGGGTTTTTTGAAGTTTTTTCTTTAAAAAATTCAAATATAGAGTGTAGTTTTTTCCTTTCAATTCTTACAATTTTCTCTTTTTTTCGTTTTCTGAGTCATGGTAGTACCATAATAAAGAGAAAAGCTACCAAAAGCGATGCCCCGATTATGCCTCACGAGTTGAATGTGAGGTGGAGGTCGTACGAATGGGATCCCAGGTGTAGCTACCCCTGCTGGAAAAGTTATTTCTTGCACCTGGTGCACCAGGAAAGCAATCCACTGAGTTTGGCTTTTTTTTTTTTTTTGAAAAACTTCAAAAAAATCCCCTATAATTTTGTACTTTTTCATTTTAGTACTCTATAATTTAAAGTGCATCAAGTTAGTATCCTGTGGTTTCACACTTTCTCACTTTAGTACTCTATGATTTAAAATGTATCAAGTTACAACCCTACGATTTTATTTTTGTATTAAGTTAGTACCCTGTGGTTTCTAAACCAAGTGTACTAAAGTGAGAAAGTGTGAAACCACAGAATACTAAAGCGAGAAAGTGTGAAACTAGGGGTACTAAATTGATACACTTAAAATCACAGGGTACTAAAGTGAAAAAGTGTAAAACCATAAAATACTAACTTGATACACTTTAAACCATATAATACTAAAGTGAGAAAAAATGAAACCACATGGGGAGTATTTGAAGTTTTTTCTTTTTTTTTTTTTATAATGTTTTTGGTTCACCTTTTCATTCTTTATCGAATTGTTGAAATAGAAAAAATAAAACATTACATTTAGATTTCTATTTTGTATTATTTATTTAAATAAAATCTTATGCTATAAAAATGCTATTAATATTTTTAATCAAACTAAATACATAATTCTGATAAATACCAAACTTAGTTAAGATTTGACATCGATGTGATATTAACTTTGTGTATATTACTTAGTGCTAAAATAATTATAACGTCATTAGAATTAATAATATTTTGGTAACAAAAATAGTAATTAAAATTTAAAATAAAAAATAAGGAATCTAGATATAAAAAAAGGAAAAACTTCAAAAACCCTCCTATGATTTCGTAGATTCGCACTTTGCCCCCCTGTGGTTTAAAATGTATCAATTTATCCCCTATGGTTTCCTTTTTTTCTTTTTCTTATCAATTTCATTATTTTTTTTTAAATCAGTGATAAAGTTAAAATTAAAGCGTACTAAAGTGAATATTTGATAAATCTAGATGGGTATCTGAAGCTTTTTATATATAATTTAATGAAATATTAACGAAAAAGCTACCGAAAAAATAAAAATGAAACCACAGGAAGGCAATTTGATATATTTTAAATCACAGAGGGGCAAAGTGAGAATCTACGAAACTACTGGGAGTTTTTTGAAGTTTTTTCTATAAAAAAAAAAATTTTGGTAAAGTTTAGGAGACCAGCGACGTAGTTGCCTCTCTGGTGCACGGATGACGTGGCGCACAGCGTGCGGGCAATAAATTGCATTAACGAGCTGGCGCCTACGCGCGCGCCTCCGTAAACCTAACACGACCCGAGGTGGTCCCCATCACAGCTGTCATTTCCCCACTCCCCGCCAACACTTTCCACGTCAGATTTCAAAATTTCCAGCCTGTCTTCCCATTCTGCCCCTCTCCCCCCAACGTTCGGAGGAATTCTACACTGTCACACTTGTACCACGTCATCAATAACAAGCCAATCACATTCCTTCTTTTCAAACAAAAGTACAATAAAAATACTTTTTTACAATCATGACGGGACATATATTCTTAAAAGGATTAATTTGATTGGTTTGTTACGCCACGTCACTAATATACCCGTTGCATTCTAGAATTTTTCCAACGTTCGGATTTTCTCTCCCCTCATTTAATTGGCCCCTCGAGAAGCGGACCACCTTTTCTCCTCGTACCCAAAATACCCCTAGCCCAATTCCCCATCCTTATGTACTGTGTTGTATGAGAATCGAAATAAATATAAAAATATTATATCTTTAGAATTTTTAGATAAGACCACAAAATTTATATCCTAATCAAAATAATACAATTTGTACAATATGCTCTTATATATACAAATAAATAAAATTTTGCATTTCACTTCCTTACACTTGTATAAAAGCAGGGGTATTTTCGTAAAGGAAGGGTCCGGAATTCACTGTAGCTGGACGAGCAACAAGCAAAGCCAGCTGTGATGTGACCGTTCATTGGCCCGGGCGCCGTGACCTCTTTGTGGGCCCACCAAAAGCTCCTCTTTGTGGGGCCCAGTACCTTTGTCTTTTCTTCTTCGTCACTCGTCCTCGTGCTTCTTCTCAATTCAAAATAACTCAAAAAAAAAAAAAAAAAAAAACACAGCCCTACTCTCCCACTCTATCTATATATATAACTCTACCGCTGGTAAATACTCTTCATTCCCACCACTCACTCATAACGGAGTCCCCTTTCCTCTACTCTCGCTACATGGCTTCGTACCCTCTCCTTCTCTTTTGCTTCTTCGTGTTCTCCTCCTCCTCTCTCGATCTCTTCCGCTTCTCCGATGGGGCGAGGACGCTCACCGCGCTGGTGGAGGAGCAACCCCTAGCCCTAACCTACCACAAGGGCGCGCTCCTCTCGGGCCCCATCTCCATCAACCTCATCTGGTACGGTAAGTTCACCGCCTCCCAGCGCGCTACGCTCACCGACTTCGTCTCCTCCCTCTCCTCAGCGGCCCCTCCTCAGCCGGAGCCCTCGGTCGCCGCGTGGTGGAAAACCACGGCCAAGTACTACGCCCAGTCGAAGGCCAGGTTCCCCGCGCTCACCCTCGGGGCGCAGGTCCTGGACGAGTCGTGCTCGCTCGGGCGCTCGCTCGCCGAGCCGCAGCTCGTCGAGCTCGTGCGCCGCGGAGCTCCGCGGCGCGCCATCAACGTGGTCCTCACCGCCGATGACGTGGCGGTCGAGGGCTTCTGCATGAGCCGGTGCGGGTCCCACGGCTCGTCGCCCCGGTCCAGAGCGGGCCGGTTCGCGTACATCTGGGTCGGGAACTCGGCGGTCCAGTGCCCGGGCCAGTGCGCGTGGCCCTTCCACCAGCCCGTCTACGGCCCGTTGACGGCGCCTAACGGCGACGTCGGCATCGACGGCATGGTGATCAACCTCGCGAGCATGTTGGCTGGGACGGTGACGAACCCGTTCCGTAACGGGTACTACCAGGGACCCGCAGAGGCTCCGTTAGAGGCCGCGACGGCGTGTACGGGGGTGTACGGGAAGGGCGCGTACCCGGGTTACGCTGGGGACCTCTTGGTGGACCCCACCACGGGGGCCAGCTACAACGCGAATGGGGCCCACGGGAGGAAGTATCTCGTCCCCGCGCTGTTTGACCCGTCAACGTCTACGTGCTCCACCTTGGCGTAGGATTTGGGGGGATACGGGGAGGAAATATTTTTGTTGGATTATATCTATTATTATAGTATTTTATAGCGAGTATATTGTAAAAGAGTAGTTTGTGTAATTCTTTCATTCGTTGGATGAAATTAAATTCCGGTTACATTACGTTGCGTAGTGTTTTGCAATTACTTTTAAGTGGAGAGTGGAGACTAGCAAAATTTTGAGAACTAAATTTGAAAATTGGAACAAATTTAAAATGAAACTATCACTTTTGGATTATAGGAAACTTTTTTTGAAAATGACTCTCTTGGGCACCTGCATATTGAGCATATATGCAAGGTGTTTGAGAATTTGTTTGAGATAAATTAATTTTTAGTTTCTTTATGTTTGGTTGCTACAAAGTACAAACTAAACTTCTTGAGACCAGTTAATTCCATAAATAAATCCGGATTAGGTAAAGAGTGCACAAAAAAGAGAAAGTAATAAAGTTGTCTATCTACTCAACTGCTCTGTGGTTCAAAATCTCATCCATAGTTTACATTTTAATTCACTTGAAGCTAAAGCTTTTATATAAGGACTTGCTTAGCGCAACTATTTAAAAGTCTAAAATTTGGATAAAATTTACTAATTTTGATAATTCTTATTTGTTTTACAGAAGTCGAATTTGAATTGTTATTTTACTTTAAAATAGAAAAAATCTAATTAGATTTTAAATTTTGAATTTAATTCTTTCTAGGCTAAATATTCAAAACTCTCTTACAAACGCTTCCCTCCTCTCTTTTTATTACTCTCATTTTTCTTAATCAAAATTTTTTTTCAAAATTCTAAATATTCAATTAATCATTCCAGCATAATTGGATGATTCGCCATTCTATTTTTCATTCAAATATAATAATCTAACATGTTCTAAATGTACCAAACATGTTCTAAACTTAATTTGCTGGATGAACTGTTCTCTAAAGTCCCTCTTTTCTCAAGAGACACAATAATTGACTAATTGGCCTCACAATATGGTACGTCATCCTGTTTAGGAAGTGGTAAGTAGAATTTTGTATATAAAGGTCTTGATTGTGCTATAAAGTTCTGCCCCACTTAAACACGCCTAAATAGAAAATTATGGTATATTTAATAAAATTCGTTCAATTTAAATTATATAATATTATACGTGTAAAACTATTATGCTATCGGAAGTATAGAGAATCTGACACTTTCAACTTTTTAATTATTAGATCAAAAATTATACGGTTAAGATGATTGCAGTCTCTCCAGGGTTGAGTAGTATCCCTAAGGTTGAGTGGTCCCCACCGGGTAATAGTATTCATTTTTTTTTTATTATCTTAACATTATTCATGGACAAATCAGGACACCGTAGAGATAATGATAATCTGAATCATAACTATAGAAGTTTAAAAAGATTTAATTTTTTTAAAAAAAAATCTAAACCAATAAAACATAGTGTAACTTATATCTCACATTAGTATCATCATTTCCTTTTTGAGTCATCATTTATTGTACGTAGTCGAAACAATCTAATTAAAAACTGTTGGTCATTAAACTAAATAGTTCTAGAAGAACATGTTGGATGTGACCCACGTGATATATTCAAGGCGATCCATAAAGATACGGTCAATCTATTTAAGTCGATTTATAAAGATATTTTAGATCTTACGGTTATAATGTATCTGGACACGTCCTTGATGGACGGACGTGATTTAACATCTTTACATTAAGTTATATATAAATATATAACATATGGGAGTCCCAGTCTAACCCTAATCCAATTGTCTGTGACGGCTCCATCTCCGGGGATAAGGGAATTAGACTCGAAACGTCCCGTCTTCTTGCAGATCACGAACGAGGACGAACCACGAACAAGGATCGCCGCTTACAAATCGGGTACAGAAATCGAAATCATGGTAGAAGGTACGATCCGAATTCTTATAAAGTTTCTAACATGTGGTATCAGAGCCAAAACCTTTTGCCGGATTTTCGTTTCTTTCCGGATTTCGTTTGGTTTTCTTTTCATTAAAAAAAAATAAATAAATAAATTCGTCGATGGTTTGTGTAAACGGTAATGTCGGCCGATCTCAATTGAGATCGGCGTTCAGAAGAACAGCGTTACCGGCCCGATCGCATTGAGCGATCAAGAAGCGATTAAAAAAAAAAAAAACCTAGCCGTATGACCCATTAGGGTCGTACTAGGCAGCCCGTAATGGGGCTGCCTAGGTGGCAGTCAAACCAAAAAAAAAAAAAAAAAAAATCATTGAGGCCGTACGGATCAGCCCCATTAGGAGCTGCTTGGGTGGTGATCAAACATTGACACAATAAAATTTATTTATTTATTTATTTTTAATGAAAAGATTATAGAGATATATATGTATTATTGTTTTGGTTAATAATTTTCTTTGCAATGTGACTTATTTTAGAGGAAGTCTATATATTAAAGTTATGTATAACTTTTAGTATTTGTTATATATAATTTCTGTTCTACTCGTTTGTTTATTCATGATNCCAATTGTCTGTGACGGCTCCATCTCCGGGGATAAGGGAATTAGACTCGAAACGTCCCGTCTTCTTGCAGATCACGAACGAGGACGAACCACGAATAAGGATCGCCGCTTCGAAATCATGGCAGAAGGTACAATCCGAATTCTTATAAAGTTTCTAACAGAACACACCAGCAAATCCAAGTGCATGGGTTCCGTGGTTATAATCATGCAATTAATGAATAGCAATGCCTTTAAATAAAGTTAGAATATTTCTAAGAAATAAATAAGATTGTTCAATTACTTTCGCATTGGTTATAGACATTGTTAAATATAGTTTTGACTATTTTAGCTTTCTATAAATCAAAATTAATAACTCTTTGGACAGTATTTGCTTACTAGTCTAGGTTGTTTCAAAATTGATCACTTCTTAATGGCTAAAATAAAATAAATATAAACTTACTTGATCACTAAACAAATAATATTATAAAATTATTATAAAATTTATGTTTTAGGAGGCCCAAATAACTTTGTTCTATGCTATATTCAAAAATAATACAAAAATAAATGTATCGATCAATACATTAATAATATATAAAAATAATTTTATTTGTCTAAAACAACTTAAATGCAAATTTCATATTGGCCAAGAACTGCTCACAATTTACTCGTGAGAGAATATTTCGACTGCTACGCTCCTCGCACGTGCCAACTGTAGCCAGCTTTGGCTACAACTACAAGATATTCTCCCCTTGCGAATACAGCTAAGCAAAAGGGAAAGTGGGATATTTAATTTAGTCACCAAAATTTAATTTATTATAATTTTTATTTAAAAATTTTAAACTATTATAGTTAAATTTTATAGTCTAATTTAATTTGTTAAATAATAAAGTATTATTAATATGATAATATTGTAATCGATGATGGTAAAGTATTACATCACTATTACATTACTAAAATATCAGTATTCATGCAACTAAATTGGACCGTAAGGTTTAATCGTAATAATTAAAAATTTTGAACAAAAAAATTATAATAAATTACAGTTTGCTGAAAGTTCGAGAACGAAAAATGGAGTTTAGCTTTAAAATTTTTTACTCAGCTGAGACATTAATTGATAAAAACCAAGTCCTTTTCATCTCCGATATATTAGCTGGAGCATGCCAATAATTGTTAACTATGGGTCAACTAGCTTAGCAAGAAGTGTCCTGTTTAAAATTTAATCACCCACCTATTTATTAATGCAATAAACTAATTAATCTTTATATGTGGCTACAAAGAACCTCCCTCCATCACATGCAATCCTGCTTCCTAAATTCCATAAATCTGCGGCGTTATGCATGCATGTACGCGGCCTCCCTATCCCTTAACGCTCTTTGACTTCCACACCCTGCTTTAAAAACAGCGCATACATGCACGTACGTAGCAAGCAGACTCTGTAGACTCCACGGTTGCCGACCAAAAACAAGTGTCCCTCCCTCTCTATAATGAATAATAATAAAATAATAATAATAATATTATATTATTACATGGAAGCTGAGGCGAACCATCGTAATAATTAATGAACTCACCCATTATTTGTTATATATCTCCTCTCCTATAAATAGATGCGTTGCTTAATTTTGCTTCAACCATAAGCGTAAACCATTCAACTGTAAGGTTAAGCTCCCACTCATTCCCCCCTCTCTCTCTCTCTCTCTCTCTCTCTCTCTTCAATGGCTTCGTTTTGTATGTCTAAGATCACTCTTCTACTTTTAGCCATTTTGAGCTTAGCACATTTCTCAATGGGGTTTAGTAGAAAACTGAGTGCTTTAGTAGAACCACAGCCCAATCTCCTCACGTACCACAACGGCCAAGTGCTCCGAGGAGATATCCCTGTCTCCATCTTATGGTACGGCCAATTTACTCCAACCCAAAAATCCATCATCTCCGATTTTCTCCTCTCCCTCACCTCCACCACACAGTCCTCGCCCAACCCTTCTGTGTCCCAGTGGTGGAGCTCCATAGAACAGCTTTACTTGTCCAAGGCCGGGAAAAGTGGAGGCCCAAACACGGCCCATGTCGTGTTAGCAAACCAAGTCTCCGATGAGGGGTGCTCTTTGGGGAGGACCCTTACGATGGGCCAAATTTCGGAGCTCGCCGCGAGGGCCCAGCCCAAGAAGGGAGGAGTTGGGCTGGTTTTCACGGCCCAGGACGTGGCGGTCGAGGGGTTCTGCATGAGCCGGTGTGGGCTCCACGGCTCGGACCCGAGAACCGGGTCGGCGTACGTCTGGGTCGGGAACTCGGCGACCCAGTGCCCGGGCCAGTGCGCGTGGCCCTTCCACCAGCCCACCTACGGCCCACAGACCCCGCCGCTAACGGCGCCTAACGGCGACGTCGGCGTCGACGGCATGGTGATCAACCTCGCGAGCATGTTGGCCGGGGCCGTCACGAATCCGTTCGGGGACGGGTTCTTCCAGGGGCCCAAGGAGGCGCCGTTGGAGGCCGCGACGGCGTGCGCGGGTGTGTACGGCAAGGGGGCGTATCCGGGTTACGCTGGGAATTTACTAGTGGACCCCACCACTGGCGCGAGCTACAACGCTAATGGAGTCCACGGGAGGAAGTATCTGGTTCCGGCGCTGTTTGACCCGTCAACGTCTACGTGCTCCACCATGGTTTAGGATTGGATAAAAAGATATTAACTATGTTACATATATAATTATAATTATATATATATATATATATATATATGGTAAATGTAGATACTTGTGAGTTATTATCCATGTAATTCGTTGATTCGTTATCTGTTACCCCCCTTGGAAAAGTAAAATAAAGCGCGTGAAATTTGTGATTCGTTTACATGGTGCTTTCTTTGAACTTCAATAATTTTATTTATTTTTTCTGCTCACGATGTAAAAAAGAGAAAACATTTCGAAAGACCATCATCTTTAAATTATTAATCTCCCCCGAAAAAAAAAACATTTGGATCAAGTATTTAAAACTTCTTCTTTTTGTTTGGAAGGTAATCAAGCTCACAGTTTGAATTTCAAACTGCTAGGCCGAGATATTGATATTTTAATTGTCCACTCAAGGTGTGCAATATAGAGCTAGTTAAACATTCATCGCTAATTGGTATAAGATAAGATGAGATGAGAGACTAAAGCAGACACCAAGAATTTAGTCACTCGAAAGGGGTTAAGGCATGTAAGAAATTGGAATAATCAAATAGAGAGGAATCAAATGATTCCATTACAAATCAGGCTGAGCTTATTAAATCCCATCGAAAATGTCGTGACAATGTGATTGGATTGAAGCGCTCCTGCCTTATCCTATATAAGAATAATCTCGAATAAAATCTTGAACGTCGAATGTGATAGTCACACCACATCACTATATCTCTACCATTCAAATTCCTCGATTTATTAAAAAATTTATTAATTTTTTTTTTCTAAAAATTATAATGAAATGGATGTATCTCAAAGACCAAATATATTTGGCTGAAAATACCACATCATTAATATCACTGTGAGTACGCAACGCTACTCGTTTGGGCTTCGAAAGAAGAGCCCATTAGGCTAAAAGTTGGCCCTCATGATTTTGGCCTAATTGGCCCATACAAAAAAAAAATTAGTATAGAATAGTAAGAGCATATTTGAGTGATTGAGTCGCAGAAAGTGAAGGGTGAACTTATCTTCTGGCAATAATTGCTCACTGCTGTTGTTTAATGTGTCAAAATAATAAATCAAATTCAGCCACAAATCTACTATTTTCAAATATATCATAATTATGTTCTGTCTAGTTGCTGACGACATTTTACAAGGCAAAATAAAAAATAATTAAAATTGAATACTGTACGGTCACCAGTGAGAAAATAAAATTTATCTAAATTTTAGTATAATCAAAAATAATTTTTAATCTAGAATAAGTAACGATTAGGGGGTGTAACAAGCCGAACACGAGCAAACTCAGATCGACCGGTGTTCGGCTCATTTCATAAACGGGCCGATTTTAAGTTGGCTCATTAAAGTATCGAGTCGAAAAATTCAGCTCGTGTTTGATTGGTTTATTAACGAGCCGAACAGGAGCAGACTAATAAACAATTAGTTACAAATTATAAGGAATATATATAGAAAATAAATTTACGTGATTTTACCCATTAGATTTTGATCTAATGGTTAAAACCTTGCACATAAATAGATCTTTTTATAATTGAGTTAGATTTTATATTTATATTGAGATAAAAATTAAATAATAAAAATATATATTATATATATAATTATTCATTTTGTATAAATTATGTAAGTTCTATAAAAATAAAATATATGTAATCGAATGGTTATCGAAACGAACTCGTGTTCGACTTGTTTATGAACAATTCGATCTCGAATAATTCGATCTCGAATTTATTTTGAGTAAAATATGAGCTGACTTATAAACAATAAGTTGAACTGCTTCCCCTAGTTAGGACAAAAGAAAAAAAGAAATTCTAAATATGCAAGTAAACAAAGGAGATGGAGCATTGAATAGGATTTTGGAGTCCTCATCTCTAACAAATAAATGTGCTCGTGTTGAGAATCTTCGACAGCTGTATGCCCGCACGTGACAACTGTAGTCATAGTCAGCTCTGGCCGGAAAACCTACCTTCCCCTGACACGACCTCTCCCAATCTTTTCTCTCTCTCTCTCTCTCTCTCTCTCTCTCTCTCTCTCTCTGCCGTCAGACGCGACCTTTCTCCCAATTTGAAATCATATGGTGTCCTTAATTGCACAAGAAATAATTTATGATTTTAATAAGCAAAAAGAAACACCAAAAATAGGTTAAGATATGGCCGTATTAATGACGCGGCATTATTAATTTTCCCGGTCCCTCCTAATTGCCGACATAACGCTGCTCGAAATTCGTCCTGATTAAGATAAAATTAATAAAAAAAAATAATACAATTTATGAAAAATAGTTTGGTGTGTCGTTTATTTTTTTTTCAAAATTGAAAGTATAATTATTATTTCAGTAAAATTTTTGTTCAGACAACTGTACTCAGAAATCTTATCGTATAAATCACATTTTACTTTAATAAAGGCCTAGTTTATAAAGATTTGGTAACTTACTCCTAAACATTGTAAATTATAATCTGAGAGACACACTCATTTCAACTTTTTGCATAAGAATGAAACGGACTGGTTCGTTGGACATGACACAATTAGGCTACTTTTGGAGCCAGATTCCAATTTTATTGAATTGACAATGATGACATTGATGGACAGGCATCTCAATCATTTAGCTGAAAGATAAGAGCACAGTTAACCATACACCTAAAAATAAATATAAATTTTGTGCCTAACTTAGGATAAATTTTTCAAAATTTAAAATTTAAAATAATAAAAATATATATTATTGGTGAGTGAAATGTAAAATTTATGCGCTATTACTGAAGGAACAGGTATTGCTTTTCATAAAAATAAAATATTAATCATTCTCCAAACTTTGGGCTTATTAGATGCAGTGGATTCCACTGGACAAATTAATACGGATCCGTAAATAATTGGGTACGTCGTACAAGTTGAGCTACAATAGTGAGCTACAGACACTACAGGGAGTTGAAAAATTAAATCTATTCTTCTCCAATTAAAATTAATATTTGCTATTGAAAATATATATATAAAGTGGAACTAGACTACAATACTATTAATGGCACCAACTACTCATAGGTGCTATTAGATTTTCGAGTCTTGAATAAAAGAATAGATGCCATTAGAATGATAGTACTTTTCTGAAATGTAATAATTGGTTGATGAATAACATGATCTAAAAGGTGAAAATGGCTAAAAGAGTGGATTTAACGACGAAAAAATTGGCATGAACATGGAGAATATCTCTGCATTTTAGTTCAAATATTTTGACTTGATTTAGCCCTTTAACATTAACTCGAAAGCAACTTTATTTAAGAGCTCACTATATAAATTTTCGATAGTTACTTGATTGTAAATTATTTCATTAGGATAGTTTATATATGAATTGACTGCGGACTCTCACGTTAGTGATGAGATTATAAATTTATTTTTTAGTTTTTTATTTTAAAATAAATAATGCCATCGATTACCCTAAATTGTATAGTAATAAAATAAAAGTGAAAAAAATAAGAATTAAATTAGCTTAAAGATAGAAAAGAAGAGACATTAGCTAATGCTGTTGATTTACAATAAGAATCTTTGCTCAGATATTGGTTCAGTTAATTTTTTATAATATTCGTTTGTCATTTTTTATTTTTATAAGTATTATTTTTTAAAAAATTTATATATTTTTTAGACCACGGATAGGTACATCCAGCTGCCTTCCAGGTGTCCCAGTACTCCCTCCTAAAATAATGGTAGGAAGATGAGAGCGAAACCCTCCCAATCAACTCCCACTCTCTCTTCCCTTCCTATCAATATCTCTCTCTCTCTCTCTCTCTCTCTCTCTCTCTCTCTCTCTCTCTCTCTCTATATATATATATATATATATGTAAACCCATCATTCCCCTTCATCCCACCGCCAAAAACAAAACAACACTCACTGCTCCTCCTCAAATCCCTTTCCCAAAAATGGCTAAGTCTCAGCTGCTTCTTCTAGTTGTAGTTTTAGTGAGCCTAGTTCACTTCTCAACGGGGTACTCTGGTAGGAAACTGAGTGCTTTAGTGCAACCACAACCCAATCTCCTCACGTACCACAACGGCCAAGTGCTCCGAGGAGATATCCCTGTCTCCATCTTATGGTACGGCCAATTTACTCCCACCCAAAAATCCATTATCTCCGATTTTCTCCTCTCCCTCACCTCCACTACACAGTCGCCGAACCCTTCTGTGTCCCAGTGGTGGAGCTCCATAGAACAGCTTTACTTGTCCAAGGCCGGGAAAAGCGGAGGCCCAAACACGGCCCATGTCGTGCTAACAAACCAAGTCTCGGATGAGGGGTGCTCTTCGGGGAAGTACCTTACGATGGGCCAAATTTCGGAGCTCGCCGCGAAGGCCCAGCCCAAGAAGGGAGGAGTTGGGCTGGTTTTCACGGCCCAGGACGTGGCGGTCGAGGGGTTCTGCATGAGCCGGTGCGGGGTCCACGGCTCGGACCGGAGAACCGGGTCGGCGTACGTCTGGGTTGGGAACTCGGCGACCCAGTGCCCCGGCCAGTGCGCGTGGCCCTTCCACCAGCCCATCTACGGCCCGCAGACCCCGCCGTTAACGGCGCCTAACGGCGACGTCGGCGTCGACGGCATGGTGATCAACCTCGCGAGCATGATGGCCGGGGCCGTCACGAATCCGTTTGGGGACGGGTTCTTCCAGGGGCCCAAGGAGGCGCCGTTGGAGGCCGCGACGGCGTGCGCGGGTGTGTACGCCAAGGGAGCGTATCCGGGTTACGCTGGGAATTTACTAGTGGACCCCACCACTGGCGCGAGCTACAACGCTAATGGAGTCCACGGGAGGAAGTATCTGGTTCCGGCGCTCTTTGACCCGTCAACGTCTACGTGCTCCACTTTGGTGTAGACGGTTTAATCTGCCAATGTACGGACGTGTGTATATATATATATATATATATATATATATAATTACCAATAGTATAGTACATATATATAATTACCAATAGTATAACTAGTTAATTTTTATTGTAAAGCTGTGTGTAAATATAAAAAAGTCTAGAGTGCAAGAAATAAAGTTGTTATTATAACAAGGACTTTCTGTCTCTCTGATTACTAGATAATTTTTCTTCTTCTTGTCTCTCTACACAAAAATTAAAGCTGGATCCTTGTCTTTTTGCATGACATGCGGGCCATGCTGTACTGAGCCGAAGAAAATAGGCTTGCCATGATTTTAATTTTAAAAGTTATAATTGTCAAAGACCAACTCTAATTCAAATCAAAGTATTCATTAATTAGAATAAGATATATAATTGAATGAAAGGTCACTAAAGTCGTGAAGAACTTAATCATCTTAATTGTTAGATCTAACCAATCGTTGTTGGCGTAAGTCGCAAAATGCTAGATGATTAGTACCAAAATTTTAATTCGAGATTTAGGTCTTACTGGAGTAGAAATAAGAGCGTTGAGTGTGTGTATTTTAAGAATTTAAAGCTCTCAGACAAAAAATAAACAACTTGATAGGTAGAGAGATCGATGGTGTAATTTAAACTCGTGTGTAACTCAGGTTGATCGGATTTTTCAGATAACTAAACAAAGCTCGCATTTTAAACTTAAAGCCATTCTTTTTCTTCTTCATCTGATATTTTTTCTTATTTTACTGTTATTTTTTTCTCTCTCTTTTAATTTTCGTTTTCTAATCATTGATCACACGAACCCGAGTTCAAAAAACGCAGAAGTCTTGCATAATATATGCCATTATAAGTTTGGATGTAATATTCCACTCCAAATTGAACTGGATAGCACCATTTGAACAATAATACAAATTCAGCAAAAAGACAAATATTGAAGCATTGCTCAAAATATATAGTAATTTATTGGATAATATCTATTATATATAGTTTACGAGTCAATAATGATCACCAATCATTCGCGGGGCCCAAAAGGCTCAACGTAACCCATGCGTAATAGGATTTTGATTTCAATGCGACCCATGCGTAGTAGGATTTTTTGGACGCTCATTTGTCTCAATCGCACCATCTACGGGGCCAAATGCTTCCCCATCATCACTAATTATGTGACGCAAATATTTTCTTATAGCCTGGTTTAAAAAAAAAAAGTTTTTCATGCGCTCCGTTTAGTTGGCTTAACCCCCATTTTATTCCCAAATACTTCTAAAAATGGATGGGGTTAGCTAACCCCATCTCAAATGTATTATTCCAGATTAGCTAATCCCGTCTAACCCCACCAAACCCCAACCAAACACTATTTTCTATTCATAATAACCCACTATCCTTTTTATCTCATCTACTCCAACCAAATACTATTTTTTACTATCCTGGACTAACTCCAACCTCCAACCACACAAAAATACTCTAATCTCATCTTAACCCTAAACTTAACCCTATTCCTGGAATAACTAGTTTTTTCTTAATCCCGAACCAAACGGTAGCTTATGGTTCTTATTAATTCACTTATCGTATTAATTTTTTTTGTGCTCTTATTATAGAGTTGTCTACGTAAGCATTTTTAGATGCTTTGAGTCGTGCAAAAGGATGTGACTGATGTAGGTGGTGTGTCCTCTAATTAATATATTAGATTATTATGCTTAGAAAGTAATTAATGAATTTTTTTTCTTTTATACAGTGTATGTATGAACACATGCACAATGCACCAAATTGTAATATTTTGAAAGACTTATCATTAGTATATTTTATAGTCAATATATGCTTGATACAAATTTGAACTTAACTCTTACTACATGTCTCGAGAAAATTGCTTTGATAAATTATTTATATATTAGACTTAATATATATATTTTATAGTCAAAGGGTAGATCTAACGGTAGAAAACTCAATAGTATCAAGGGCTTGGTACTATTGATAGTATATTAGCCTGACTCTATATAGAATTATGCTACTATACTATCAATAGTACCAAGCCCTTGGTACTATTGAGTTTTCGGCCGTTGGATGAATAGATGTGCGGTTAAGATGATAGTGGTCCCCGGTTAAATTGATAGTGGTTCCTTAGGGTTGAGTGGGTGGTTGGTTTAATAGTATAATCTAATGGCTGGAAATGATCAAAGGGTAGATCTAACGGTAGAAAACTCAATAGTATAAAGGACTTGGTAGCTATTTGATAGTATATTAGCCGACTCTAATTATATATATTAATATAGTATATAATATTAGAGACGGAGTCGCGTGCAGTTCACTGAGAGGAGAGAAAGAGAGGAGAGCAGGAGAGAATGGTGGACGAAGAATGAAGAGAGATGGAGAGGGACAGTGAGGATGAGAGAGAGACACCGGACTGAACGGGAGAAGGTGGGGTATACGGATGAAGAGACGAGAGAGAGAGAGAAAGAGAGAGAGAGAGAGAGTAGGACTGCTGTGCTCTCAGGAGCACAAAGCCCTCCGTGCTCCTAAGTCATTTTTGATGATAGGACTTTCGAATCGACGATCAGCTCCGTTAGACTTGATCTAGCATATTTGAAGTTTTTAGAAAATAATTTTTGCGATTTTTCGATATCATTTTTCTAGCAATCGAAAGGATTCAAAATCAATAATTTTTAACGGCTGAAAATAAAAATTCTATAAAAAGTGGTGATATAGTACTAAAATTTTCGATCAGAAATATTGATCTTATTGTAGATAATATAAAGAATTTTCTATCAAAATTTCATCTGATTTGAATATTTCTACACCGTTAAGCTTGAAAACGACAGATATTAACCATTAAAAATTGTTGATTTTGAATCATTTCGATCACTAGATAAATAATATCAAAAAATCGCAAAATATATTTTTTAGAAAATTCAAATATGCTAGATCAAATCTAACGGAGCCGATCGTCGATTCGAAAATTCCATCATCGAAAACGGCTCAGAAGAGCACTGCAGCCCTGCTCTCTCTCTCTCTCTCTCTCTCTCTCTATATATATATATATAGTGTTGCTTGCAACACGGCTTAATATATAGGGAAAGATATGTTTACGGATATCCCCAACATTCTTACTTGTTAACTCGAGGCATTTTGGTACGCAGTTAACTAACTGAAGATATCTGTGGTTGATTTAAATTGACGTCGACGTGTGCTTGATATACTACATTTGAGTGACCTGAGAAATTAAGGATGATGCCTACACTTAGAAATCCCTTACTTCAACGGAAAGACAATCGACAAGGACTCTTTTGTCTTTTATTTTTTTGAAGAAAAATAATATACTATATGTAATTTTTTTAAAATAAATTTATCAAAAAGTATAAAGTAACTAAATTTTGAACTTACAATTTTTTTTTTTTGAAAAATAGATAGCAATCTATCTGCTTCATTTATTAGAAAAATGAACTAGGCTTACAAATAGAAGCAGCTAGGGCCTCCGAAAAGAAAAAGAGACAAAATGTGGAAAAAAAAAAAAGACAACAACGGAACAAGTTAGTAAAGAACAAAACAAAAAAGTAGGAAACGGCCGAAAGGCCAAAAAAGGAGACGAGGCAGTCAGAGACACGTGTTCCAGGTTGACATCAAGAGCCTGACGCAATCAAGAGCTCGGGTAGGGTTGGGGAGCTTCGCTTGGAAAAGAATATCTTTCCTCTCAGTCCAAACGACCCGCCAAATAGCTGTCAATAGAGTTAAGGCTTCTAATCTTCTCTGGGCGTCTAGTAAACTGAGGAGTCTTATCCACAGATCTTTCGCCTCCTCCGAGGGCGCTATCAAGTCTTCCGGACCTTCCACGCAAAAGAGTAGATATCAAACGAACATGTAGGAGGTCATAAGGTGATCGCAGCTTTCCGGGTTGTCGGCACAGAAAACGTAGAGTTGTTCAGCAAGCCATCCGCATTTATGTAATATGTTGGCTGTCGAAATTCTCTTTCGCAGGACCAGCCATAAAAAGACTTTAATTTTGACCAAAATTTTAAGTTTTCAGATAAATGAACTTGTTACATCCCGTAAACCATTGAGGAACTGGTATAGGGATCTGACGGAGAAGTGTTGATTTGAAGTCCATCGCCATCTGATCGTGTCCAGTTTGTGACTTAAAAAGTAAATTGTGTATCGCCATTTGTGATTTGAGGTCCATCGCCATTTGAACTTACAATTTTGAATAGTAAATTGTGTATCACATGCACAAACAATCCTATCTATATATTTAGAATCTAGATATGAATTTTACATTTTATGCTTTCTATAACTAGAATTAGTCCAGTGATTTTATTATTATTCTTTTAATTAAAAATACAAAGGAGTTTTCTCAATTTTAGAATGGAAGGGTGTAAAATATACAAATCTATATCGTGTGTATAAATAGCATTTTTCATATCTTACCTCAACCAATTAAATATCCAAAATAATTTCTTTAAAAAAAATTTAGTACCAATAATATAGGATCGATTATGATAACACTAATATGATAAACTTGATCACTGAATGGATGGAGTGTAGAACTTACATTTAATTTTGGATGTACAGATAGCGCTTAATGTTTTATGTAATAGTGTGGAGAAGAAAAAAAAAAAAATTGGCCATCAAGACAATGTACTTCTAGGAAGAAAAAGAGAAAAGATTTGTTTATAACACTTGGGGATCGAGATGATGAACTTGAATCGTATGAGAGCGACGATGTTGTCAATTTTGCGACTTTGACTACGTTTTCCATCCAAAATCTCTCTATAATTGCAAGTGAGAGGTTTAGTGGTTTCACGATTTCGGTGTTGAAACAAATGTTACCGGTAATTTTTTCAAAGTCACAAATTCAACCTCCGAAATTCACAACAATAAATAAGCCTTTACCTAGCAATAAAATATACCATAAATTAATTTCATAGTGTCATATAAAATAACAAAAAATTTAATTGGATATAATAGAAGAAGAACAATTCTACTTAAACATCCAAAAGGGAGTGTCGATGTATTTTGCCTTACCATTTCAAGGATGAACTATGTTTTCAGAAAAGTCTTATTACCTTTTATTTTTAAATATTAAAAGTTAGAAAATTATCTAAAAATTATTGGATGGTAGGGTGTAAGACCCACTTGACATGGCTTACAAAACGTAGATTCTGATTCTGGGACGAATATATCCTTTGGTCTATCCATTTGAAGAATATATTAACAATCGGTTAGCACAAATTCATTGTGTTCTGCTACGATCTGTTTCGCTTAATTAGCATTGCATTTAGAATCATTTTGGTGAGTCAATAAGAAAAAGATTGAAACATGTTTTCCTAACTATGACCCCTTCATTTCTTGTTGAGTTAAGGAGAGCCAAATGAACTTCACAAAAACAACACGCTAGCGCAACACGACATGCCATATGTAACCGTATGCCTAAACACATATTCGGTCGTTTAATACGAATAATTCGCGAATACGAATTCGATCGTTTAATTCGTTTCTTCAAAAATTCGTGAATAATTCGCGAATAATTCGCGAATTAACTAACATAGGATCCAACCCACGTTTTGACACCAATAAAAATATCCTAATAAATTTACCAACTGTATAAGTGTCTGTAACAGGTACAATTCACTTATAATAGTTCATTTATGAAGTTCTTAATTTAATGTTTAATTATTTTTTATTTTAAATAAAATTATTTTTAAAAATGATCGAAATAAATAATTTATTATCTTTCTTTTTCAAAAAAAATTCCTAAATCATTACTTAATTAGGCTCTTTCGAGCCTAAAATCGATTGAAATCGAAATGGAAACTGCGCCGTTGAATAACGAATCGTAGTTGGTCATTTTATCAGAGTTGTTGCTGCCACGTTTTGTTAATTCCATTATCCTATCGAATTTGATACATATATACTAAGGACTATTTATGAGAAAATTTTATTTAATAATTTATCTATTTGAATCTAGTCTCTCTCTGTGTGTTTTCTCTTCTATATTCTCACGTCACCAGACTCACCCCTATCCTTGTTTTTCATCCCGTGGCTCGTGCCCAGGTTTGAGCCAGGTTGAGGCTAGATGTCTCATAAATTTAAAATTACAATAATTTCATGTTACGATAATGTAATTATTTTTTTAAAAAATATGATGTTTTAATATCTTGTGTTAAACATTATACAACATGAATAGAACTATTATATTTTCGGAAGCATAAAAAAATGTGTACTTCCACGGATAGCGTGCCAATTATCTCTCTCAACTTTTTGGTCCTAGTATCAACCCTTTTAACTATTTTTGACTTTTAGATTAATATTGTTATCCTAAAAAGATTACTCAACTCTAAGGGGGACTATTATCATTCCTACTCTACAATTTTTAATCCAAGAGTCAAAAAGTCTGAACATCAACTCTTTTATACTTTCGATAGTATAGTAGTTCTACACGTATATATAACAGTGAGTATTTAAGTGCATGTTTGAATATATAAATATTTTGTTTATTATATCTTGCTAATTTACTAAAAAAGTTTATAATATTTGGTAAAATAAAGATTGTGATCAAATGTTCAACAAAATATCATATTTGGCCTTCAAATTAGATTTTCATAATAAAGTGTGATAAAATATGTTATTCAAGTAATCATATGTCAAGGTGTTTTAAGAAGGAAAAAGAAAAAAAATCATTAGCGAATTTTCGTTAAAACAGTTTGGTGAATCTTACAATTCACTCCATGTTGGAATGTTAAATATCTTTTTCCTTCTTAAAACACCTTGACATATGATTACTTGAATAACATATTTTATCACACTTTATTATGNAAGGAAAAAGAAAAAAAATCATTAGCGAATTTTCGTTAAAACAGTTTGGTGAATCTTACAATTCACTCCATGTTGGAATGTTAAATATCTTTTTCAAAGTAGAATTCTTTTCGTCAGAATTTTATTAGTACTGTACTAAATGGTGGACTTAGAGACCAGGGCCAATAAAGTTATATTTTTCTGGGCGATACCTAATTCTATGCTGGAAACTCGAAAATAATTACAACGGCGCCATAATGTCCGAATCCAAGGACGAGGACCAAGATCCTTAACCCACCAATTGGATCGAGAGGTCGAGAACAATTTTAATGCATCCAATAACAAAACCATCTAGGACGTTCGCGCATTAGGACACAGTCCACTGATCATCGTGGCGTCCATTTACGTGGAGACCACTCCGCGTAGTCTCCTCCTCTTTTCCTTTTCCCCCCCACATCACACACACACACACACACTATATATATGTATATATATCCTATTCCCCTTCTTCAAACACCTCGAACACGTACGATCAATTAATATCAACAATGGACGCTCCTCCTCATCCTGTTGTTCTCTCTCTATTCCTGATCCTCTCCCTCCTTGCGCTCCGCTCCGGCGCGGTGAACCCGCGGGAGCTGTTCCTCGTAAAGCCGGAACCCATCGTCCTCACCGACCACAACGGCACCCTCCTCACCGGTAACATCACCGTGAACCTCCTCTGGTACGGCCCCTTCTCCCCTGCCCAGCGCGCCATCGTCTCCGACTTCGTGCGCTCCCTCTCCTCGTCCCCGAACCCGGACCCCTCGCCCTCGGTCGCCGATTGGTGGCGCACCACCTCGCTCTACGGCGGCGGCGGCGCGCGCGTCTCGCTCGGCCGCGAGATCCTCGACGAGCGCCTCTCCCGCGGCGGCTCCCTCTCCGGCGCCGACCTCCTCGCCCTCGCCGCGCGCGCCGCGCCGCACCGCGGCGCGGTGGCGGCGGTGCTCACGGCCCCGGGCGTCGGCGTGGAGGGCTTCTGCGTGTCGCGGTGCGGGCACCACGGCGCGGCGCGCGGGGGCCGGCACTGCAGGGCCCGGTACGCGTACATCTGGGCCGGGAACCCCGCGGCCCAGTGCCCGGGCGAGTGCGCGTGGCCCTTCCAGCGGCCCGTCTACGGCCCGCAGACGCCGCCGTTGGTCCCGCCCAACGGCGACGCCGGAGTGGACGGGTTGATCATCAACCTCGCGGCGCTCCTCGCGGGCGCCGTCACGGACCCGTTCGGGGACGGGTACTACCAGGGCCCGGGACCCGCGGGGCCCGAGGCGGCGACGGCGTGCACGGGGATATTCGGGTCGGGCGCGTACCCGGGATACCCCGGGAAGCTGCTGGTGGACCCCACCACCGGCGCCAGCTACAACGCCGTCGGATTGGCCGGCCGGAAGTACCTCTTGCCCGCCTTGTGGGACCCGCGGACGTCGCAGTGCACGCCGCTCGTCTAATAACTGATCTAAAGTTCTAAACCACCCGCCTCGGCTTTAATAATCGCGCATTCCATGCATGTTGTTTCTATTTTCTTTTCTTTTTTTTTTCTTTTTATCTCTACGATGAATGTTATTAAAATTTTTTTTTTTGTTTTGAAAAAAAAGGGAAAGAACGAAGGGTTAAATAGTGTCAATTAATTAAGGATGTGCTAATAATAAACGTACATTTTTTTATGGTATATATATATATATATATATTTTGTATCTTCGTTCAGTGTTGTTTGTAAAGTTATTATTTTGGAGTTAATTATATGATGTGATTGTTGTTGCTTAATATATGCCAGAGAGAAATGCTAGCTAATGTACTTCTGTAGCACGCTAAATTGATGGCGATTTGCAAGTCTATCTACTAATTAATTGATTCCAATTTAATTTCCGATATTCTAGTTCATTGGTTGCACGTAGAGGAAATTCAATTGAACTAAATTAAATTGTGTTTGTCTAATTAAAATTCTTTACAAGCTAGTTTTTGATTAAAGTGTTTATATAGGTTGTATCGATTTGACTACGTAGTTAATGCTCCATACGAACATATCAAAATGTGCTTAAATATATATCCTATGAATGACATAGTTTTCTACATTGGATATACTATGGTTTATCGACATTTATAATTAAAATAGTGGACTAATTATTAACACTCGCGTAAATCAATGGATATCCTTTCTAATAAAAAAAACCAAATCAAAGAACAAAACAATAGATATGCACAGCACCAGGAAATGAGTGTGATGGTTTAGGAGGTATAAAAGAGGCGTATATGCATGGTTGTCACGTTTATTGTGCGCTGCGGTCACGTTCACATCCTCTAATAATAATTTTTGGGAAAACTTCAAAAACCCCTCCTGTGGTTTCGTGCATTCTCACTTTGCTACTCTGTGGTTTAAAACGTATCAATTTATCCCCCTGTGGTTTCATTTTTATTTTTTCGGAAGCTTTTTCGTCAATATTTCGTTAAATTATATACAAAAAACTTCAGATAACCATCTATATTTATCGAATAGTCACTTTAGTATCCTTTAATTTTAACTTTGTCACTGATTTTAAAAAAAATAATAATAAAATTGATAACAAAAAGATAAAAACGAAACCACAGGGGAGCAAATTGATACGTTTTAAACCACGGGGTAGCAAAGTGAGAATGCACGAAACCACAGGGGGGATTTTTGAAGTTTTTTCATAATTTTTAGTGAACTGGGACATTAATATATTTTTGTTTCCAATATGAGGAAAATGACACTTAATTTGACCATGGACGAGTACACTCATTAGCTCTATGCAATGCTTTCCTTTGGCTTTATGAAGTTATATAAGGTACGAACATACAGCGACTTTGACTAAGCCTATACCCTCGAAAGTATTCATCACAACGCGGAGTGGCAAATTAATCGAGCGAACACCTACTACCCACGATATTAATGAAAGGTTCAAATGCTCTAATAATTATTATTACTACGTACCGACCCTTCCTAGAGCAAGTGGCAAAGTACTTGGTGATTGGTATCCGAGGTCTCAAATTAAAATTCTAGTTGATTCATATTTCTTGCTAAGTTTAATGCTTTAATAATTATTATTACTACATAACCCTACAAATTAATGCTGTTTATATAGACGGTTGATATTTTAATATTTATAATAATGTATAATAAATAAATATATTTTGATTGTTTGATGCGTGGAGTTTAAATTATAGGGGCAATTGCTTATAAGTTTTCGATTTTCTGATTTACCCTTTTAAAAGGCTAATATTGAAAATATCCTTTCTACGTTCCAACCTATTTCTAATATACCCTTAGAGTTAAAAACTATTAATAAATTCTGTTATCTCTGTAAAATTACTATTTTGCCCTTTCAAATATATTCTTCCACCATCACTGACTTTCTTATTTGTCCTTAAAGTCAGGGGCACAAAAATATTTTGACTTTTGGTCTTTTCCAATATACCCCACTACCGTCATCAACATTCTTATTTGCCCTTAAGTTAAGGATAAAATTGGCATTTTAATTTTTTTTAACTGTGTTAGATGTTTAACTCACGTTTAATTCAAGTTAACTTAACAGTAGATAACTGCGAGGGTATTTTGCAATAAGAGTAGAACATATGAGAGGTATTTTAGAAAGAAAAAAAAAAAGATAAGGATAAATCTGATATTTTCAAATATATGAGAAGTATATAGGCAATTATCCCTAAATTATATATATAAGTTTAAACATATCAATAGTTCAAATCAGAACTTTTAATTGTCGAAAAAGTCTGAAATTTAATTTTCACAATTAAGTTTGTGTAGTCACGAAATCTCACTTGCACATCAAAACTTATCACAAGGATCTAAACTTGGCTGGCATTTCGCTGGGTACAGATAATGATAGTGATACAATTAATATCTTCAAAGCATTACTAAACATAGTTTGTAACTCTCAATATTCTATACTGGAATTGGACTGTATGACAATCTTATCTAAGAGAGTAGCAATTTAATGGAAATGATGCGAAATTGTATTATCTTTGCTGTTTCTAATTAACCAAAATAATAAGATATTGAACTATACACAGTTCCCATAAATGATTTTTCTTTTTCCCTAGCTTTCCAAATACATATTCTCCAGTGAAATATATAACACGTAGCTTGCTCCAACAGTGAAGTGAACAATTCAATTGTTCAGTGGAAAAGCTAGCAAATTAAAAAAAACTATTTTGATTACAGAGAAAGAAAGACGCGGGACAACATTAAGGGCGTGTTTGGTTCGAAGTCGGAGTCGGAATCGGAATCGGAATCAAAATAAGCTGGAATCGGAATCGGAATGACTCATTACCTAATTCTGTTTGGTTCATCACCTGAATCGGAATCGGAATAAATCATTCCCATTATCAGTGTTTGATTCAGGTGGATATAAAAAACGTAATCAAATTAATATACTAACATTATCTTATAATATATTAATTTAAATTCAAATTAAAAATTAAATATTAAAAATTTACATCAAAATTTTGAAATAATGTCAAAATTTTAAATCTATTTTTTTTAAAAAAAAATAAACTTTGAAGTTGAGTAGATAATTCAAAATATGAAACTAAATTTTAATTTATTCAAATTCAAACTTAAAATTACAATTTAAATTTTAATTTGAATCCATAAATTTAATTTAAGTTTGAAATAAAATTTGAATAAAACTTTATATAAATTAAAATTTAATTTAAATTCAAATTCATACGTTAGATTCGAAATACTTGATTAAATTTTAATTTTTAATTTAGGTTTAAATTAAAATTTAAAATTATATATTTAATTTTTAAATTTTAACTCATATTTTAATTAAAAAAATTAAAAAAATAAATTTAATCCGAATAAATATCCATTCCGTCCGGATTCAACTTTCAATCCGGCCTCCTAGGCCGGATTGAAAAAGAGGTGATTGGGGGATTCCCATTCCACTCGGGAATTGGAATCGGAATGGGACTCCCGCGTACCAAACACCCACAAACGGATTTACCCATTCTGATTTCGATTCCAGGGTGAAAAAAAAAGCGAACCAAACACGCCCTAATTATTATAATATGCATAAAGAAAAAAAAAAAAGATGATTAAATTGAAAAATGAGACATGTCTAAACTCTAGGAACTTAATGATTGTTGTGTGGGACATTTTTAGATATATAATTTTTTTTAAAAAAATTTGAATATTTCCCGGAGAAGGCATTATGAAGGAATCCGCGGCTGGTTGAGGGATACAGCTGTGAAGCAAAATCGCAGCATAGAACAAGGATTTGGTATCAATCATCATGATGTAGAGATAAGAACTAACATGTACTTTTATTTGAAAACCGTAGCAAACAATCCATTCTTTAACAAGTATAGAGTAGTAACAATAATGGATGCTCAGGTTACGAACTCCGCATCTTATCATTTGCCTAGTGAAATGATTGGACCCACAACGTATAATAATGCAAATTGTAGTGTTTAAAACACTACTGCATCTTTGGATAACTTTGTTCGAAGTTGCTGATTATTCGAAAGTGGTCTTAAATTAAGGAAGAGGCCCCAGTTGTTGTAGGCCATTCAGATGTCATTGACAACTGGGAAGAAAAAAAAAAGAAAAGTAAATGGTAAAGAGAGAGCAATTGCCGTATTGTTTAATAAACTTGATTTAATTTTATTTTAGGATGCTGGGTTGGGTTGGGTTTTGTTTTGTTTTGTTTTGTTTTGTTTTGCATTGTGTTTAAATTAAAATAAGTAGCATGTTAGCTAAAGCTTTACTGGAGAGACAATGGGGGCAAGGTTTGGTATATTGCTTTTTGTTGGATGCATGAAATTTTTTTGTTCGCATATTTTTTTAAAAATTTATTTAAAAATTTTATAACATGTAGCAGATAAGAAATATAGCCAAATGTCTATAATAGCATGTCATATCTGATATTTTTGTTTTTAAGAATACGCTAAATTATTTTGCTAACGAAATGCACTATGTTATAAAATCATCAATGCCAAGATCTCCTAAAGAGTTAAAATGAAACTATGAGCTCATAATCAGACAAAAAAAAATAATTTCATAAACTCTAAAAAGGCCAAACCTCTTGTACGTTGGACTTTGGGCTGTCTACGCCCAAGGTAAGTCCAGCCCAAGTCGGAGGCTCACCAAATCCTTTGGATATCTCTTGATCCAATTTAAATACCGAGCTCAATCCAAAGTCCAAAACAAGGTGCGAAATCGACTCATTGGTCGGGCTTGAGTTAGGCCGTATTTCCTTGGGCTGGGGCTGGGACCCAAACACAAGTAAATCAAACAGGCCCACAACCCAATAACTCAACGAGCCATCAGGCCCAAATGCAACCCGAACCACGATCATGACCCGCCCCGCGTCCGTCACCGACCCAACCTGCTCGAGTCCTTCTACTCCCCCCCCCCCTGCCCCCTCTTCTCGCCGCTCCTCGTCCGCCTCTCTCTCTCGAACCTCCGCCACCAACAATGGCCGACTCCGACTCCGGCCCCTCCGCTGCCGCCGCCGCATCTACCGGCCCTCCACCGTCGTCGTCGTCGTCGTCGTCGTCGGTGTGCTGCGCGTGCGGCGGCCCCGCGGCGTCGGATGCGCCCACGGCGGCGCCGTGGTCGGAGGCGTCCCCTCCGCCGGCGTACCGGCCGATCCGCGCCCCGGCCATCAACGCGCCGACGAACACCGCGGCGATCGTGCTCTCCCCCGTCCCCCAGCCCCTCCCCGTCCCCGTCGCCTCCCCTCCCTTCTCCTTCGTCGCCCCCTCCAAGCGCATCTCCTCCCCCGACGACCTCCGCCGCTTCCACTCCTCCCCCTCCGGCGTCCACTTCCTCGGCTTCGTCGCCGCGCTCTCCCACTCCGTCCGCGGCCGCAAGCTCTCCGACCCCCTCCCCGCCCCGCTCTCCCCGACGCTCGCCGCCCTCCTCTCCCTCCTCCGCTCGCTCTCCGACGCCGCCGACGCCGTCCCCCCTCTCCCCCACCCCGGCCGCTACGGCAACCCCGCGTTCCGCCTCTGGCACGAGCGCCTCGCCGCCGACGCCGACGCCCTCGTCCTCCCCCTCCTCCCCTCCGATGAGCTCCGCCCCGCCGCCGTCGAGCTCGTGCCCTACCTCCTCGACTCCTTCGGCAACCCCACCCGCATCGACTACGGCACCGGCCACGAGACCAACTTCGCCGCCTTCCTCTACTGCCTCGCCCGCCTCGGCCTCGTCCGTGAGGAGGACTACCCCGCCCTCGTCGCCCGCGTCTTCGTCGCCTACCTCGACCTCATGCGCAAGCTCCAGACCACCTACTGCCTCGAGCCCGCGGGCTCGCACGGCGTCTGGGGGCTCGACGACTACCACTTCCTCCCCTTCATCTTCGGCTCCGCGCAGCTCATCGACCACAAGTACATGAAGCCCAAGTCCATCCAGAACCCCGACATCCTCGACAACTTCTCCAACGAGTACCTCTACCTCGCCTGCGTCGCCTTCGTCAAGAAGGTCAAGAAGGGGGTCTTCGCCGAGCACTCGCCGATGCTCGACGACATCAGCGGCGTGCCCACCTGGAGCAAGGTCAACAGCGGCCTCCTCAAGATGTACAAGGCCGAGGTGCTCGAGAAGGTCCCCATCATGCAGCATTTCCTCTTCGGATCGCTCATCAAATGGTACGCCGCATTGACCCCCCCCTGCACTTTTTTAGCTGCTCGATCACCACCGCATTGTCTTTTATTTCTCCATCGTGATGAATTATTCTCATTTCTTGCTTTTAATTGCTAGCAGTTTAGTTGTATCATGATGCGCCCGAAAAAGAATTGGCTTTTGGCTAGCCGTGCGATTACTGCCTTTCGAATTCAACTCGTATGAGGTTAATAAATTGAATTAATGTTCAAAATTGAGACGGAGATAATAAATTGAATTAATGTTCAAAATTGAGACGGAGAAAGGAGAGACGTTCCATGTAGTGGACTTCTTGCAATTGCGAACTTAGTCGTATGGATCATATGGAACTGAAGATTGACAATAAAACTTGTTCGCAATTGCTTTATTTTAATGGAAACGATTAATCCCTACAGAAGAGGATCAAATATGAGCTCTGATATGAGGGGAAGGACCGGTCTTACCTTTATGTGAAGTTACGGTAATTATGATGCATCGCTTTTTATGAACTTTGGATCGACTATGTTTTCCAATGTGGTAGATTTTGAATGTTATGTGATCTAGCAAGATCATAGTCAATATGAGATGAGCAGTGGCATGCTATTGTCGTCGGTAGTTTTTTGCTAGGTTTCAGGAGAACGCCAGCTAACTTCCTATGTAGATTTTAATGTCTCGGGTGTTCTGAAATCTGATGCAATCAGCTTCCAGGGCCCATTCAGCTTGCCATCCTTGGAAATATTTAGCCCAAATTTCGATAGCTGAGCCGATAAACACGGATCTTATTATCTTATGATGTAATTGTTTAAATACCATGCTACCTGCTTCATCGCACACCATCAACTAATAGTACAGAAGATTTCTGATTGTAGCTAGAGGGTGAGTTTGCGCGAAGGGTGGTAATCAAAGCAATTTAGAGGTTGAGAATTGGGTTTTAGATAAGATGTTTTATGAGTTTTTGGAAGAACCTGTGGTCCCTCTACTAGATGGTTTTAGTTGCTGATCAAATATTTAATTTGTCCAAAATTTGACTTCTTATTTGCTTTCAGATGTCTTCCTAGGTAATGATGATCAAAGTTCTAGCTTCCTGATTTCAGTAACCTGTTAATTGAAGTCTTATGGTTGTTACAGATATTAGATGTTTTGTTAAGTAACATATTGATTTCCTGTTGACCTGGTAAGTGTCGAGTGTTGAACTTTGTACTTTACAGATGAATAAATTTTGAGTTGCAGTAGGATAATTTTATAAATGAATAAATTTTTAGTTGTAGTAAAATACTTTCATGTCATTTAAATTCTCGTTCTCACAAATCCATTTTGACCTCTGCTGAGTAATTCCAGCCTTATTTCCTTGTCTCTTTCCTAGTACATATTGATTTGTGATCAATTCTACCATTGCCCACTATTCGACTGTATTATTTAGTTACTGAAGCTATTTTATTGTTCTTTTATAAAGATTTTGACTTAAATGGATTTAAAACCTTAGTTTGGCAGTCTAGATGAGAGGATATACTGAGAGCATATCCATGCACTAGGTTCTTAGATCAGTGCTACCAAGACAAAATTGTGAAGTATGGAAAAGTGGTGTAAAAGCGCTGTTCCTCCTACTCGGGGTGGTAGTTGTTACTATTGATACAATTCGTGTAGAATTCTATCCCCTTTTGTTTATGAATTCTGTATCTGATTTGTGCATTATAACACGATCCCTGGCAAAAAAAAAAAAAAAAAAATCAAGTAATGGTTTCATCTCGTAGTTTTAATATTACCTTAAGTTTGCATGGATTCACGTATATCATTTCTGCCCTTCTAGTTTAAGGGCCTCTTTGGATGTTAGACATGCTATGTAGTGTTAACTTTCAGCATGGGGATTTTCTTTTGTACTACCTAGGAGTTTCTATTTTAAGTCACTTTCTTCAGAATATCATTATTTTAGCTTTGATGTGATTTATCATATACCACGGAAAATTACTTAGATAGTGTACAGTTGTGGACATTTCTTCATACTTCTTATATGCCAACTACCACTTATTCTTTGAGGAGACCAATTACATACGCTGAACAGCATCTTCATGCATTATGAAATAGGTCCTTAAGAACTATATTTGTTTGGTGGATATACAACCCATGTTTCCTAATGCTCTGTATGAGACTAACTTGAAAATGACAGTTGAGACAAACAAAAATGGTTTATAACCATACTGTGTTTCAGAGACCACTCGTTTAAATTTATTAGCGAATGGAGCGTCTGAAATATAAGCAACTGACCAAGTTAATAACTAATAACTAATAAAAGTTATGAAAATTTTACTTGCATCAAGAGTACTGTTCTAGGTGGTTTCTTTTACTTGGATTTGGTAATGGTCTCACAGAGCCATATACTAAACAGTCTAGCATTTTGTCGGAGTGATCAAAATATTTCACCTATCACATTACCTTGCAACTTGCTAAATGGCTACGTTCTGGGAGTATTTCAAAGGAGGAAAAGGACACATTTCGAAATTGGAATCAAACCAGTTGGATTGTTTATACTTGAGAAATTCTGCAGTTATGACTTTAGCAATGGGTTGGCTATGTAAATGCCTACATTTCTCTAATGATATCGAGTATAGCTTGGCTGATCTCAGGATGTCGTAAATCACAATCCTATTGGGTCTAACAATTTCCATCATTAGCTTTCGTAGAAACTAAGGTCTGGAATTGATTGCAATATCACTTTCATATTGACGATACGTCAATATTTAGTCAACTAAATTGGTTTATAGGATTTGATTGCAACAACTCTAAAAGTTCGAGTCAGAATTATAACAAATTAAATTTTGAGAATTAGAGTGTCAAACTCATAGTTTGATAAAATTAGTGGAGGAATTCTAACCACACAAAATCTAGGATGTAAAATTTACATTTGTGATGTACAAGTAGCATTACTCTTTTGCATGAAAAATGTTACATGTACACCCCATATAGGGGTGTACATCTTACATCCTTAGATCCTATGGTTTAGAAGACTCCTTTGTGTTTTTAGGTTTTTTTTTTTTTTTTTTTTTTTTTTTTTTTTTTGATATAACTAGTGGATGAATTCTAGCCACTCATAGTTTAAAAATATAAGATTTACATCTCTTTTAAGATGGACAAGTGACATTGCTCTTTGCTATCCATTTCTTCTAACAAAAGTAACATTGTTATCTAAATGCATGTACGAGTAACTCTCTATCTCTGAAGTGCTGGTCCTTCGAAGTGCAACCTGTGTTTGAAATATGTACTACCACTTGTGTCTATTGGAACTGAAAGAGCATATTGTCTTTTCAGAGTTCCAAAGCACCCCCACTTTCAAAGGCCATGCACAGTTTAATTTTGAAAACAGGCCATTCTATATCTACTTAGAATATTTTCCTTGTCAAGAAGTTTTTAGTCCTGCACGCTGCTGCGGCAGACGAACCTTTTTGCATGCCTTTTCAAATCAAACTTGACTGGTGGAGTGCAACGTTAGGTTGAAAAGATGCTACAGAACCTTGTAGTATTACGGTTATGGGCTGTCACTTCATGTAAATATACTCTGAAAANGGGGGGGTGTTGAAAGGTCTTTCAGTTCCCTGTGATATCTGATCACTATTAAGAAAAAACGAAGGAAATATAACTTAGTTTTGTGGGTGTGTTGCTTGAGAGATATGTTTGGAAAGAAGTATCTTTCATTCATGCATTAACTGCTACACAGCATTTTGTTTTATGGCCTGACTATGCAATTGACTGCACCTTCTGTAGCCTATAAATAAATAATGGCGACTTTTCTTTTAGCCCTGTGGGCATCATAACACTATTCTTACATGTTTTGCTCTTGTGTCTATTGATAGGGAGTGATGTTTTAGGGATACGCTCCTCATACTCTACGTCACGGGAGTGAAAGGAAAAGGAATACGAAGTGATGTCATCTTCATCAGGTGCATTGTTAGTGCAGAGGTTCAGGAGCGTTCCCAGGTTCCTCCACGTACCACTCTCATGTTATTAAAGAAAATAAATTTGTACAGTTGTTTTATTCTACTGTTACTTTTCTGACTTAAAAAGAAATGCTTATTACCCTCATTAACTGGACTTAGATCTGATTAAAAGGAGGTATGCTTTTCTTCCTGACACTGATTGAGAGCAATGTATCCTGTAATTTGTTTTTCTTTTCTTTTTTTTATTTACTTCTTTCAATTTACTCTTTGAGTACTCGCTGATCTTATGGAACTTGTGATATTGAGAGATTTATTGTGATTGGGGTGATGGATTGTGTTAGAGAAAAAGGAAAGTGTGTTTTTTGTGCATTGGTTATTTATTCCAGCTGTCTCCTGCAGAGTGTTTGTGCTCTGTTGCTGTTTTTCTAGGTTGTGAGCCTATTTGGTCTAGAATGAACGTGTTTTTTGAGTAAAATTGTTCAAAGTTATATATATTTTTTTGTTACTTTACAAAAGCCTAGTAAGAAAATGCATTCAACAAATACATATATTTGCTTACTATGTAGGAGTAGGACAATGCTATGAAGTGAGAGTGGGAACCTTGACAGGAGAAGTATCTTGTCAGGTGATTTCCCACGAGAGTTTTCTATTTCCATTTTTTAGCAGCACAGTAGTAAAAGGTATTGAAAGCTTTTGATTTTTCTTTTTTCTTTTTTCTTTTTTCTTTTTTCTTGAGCTCTAAAATATCAAGATAGTTAAATTTGGAGAACTTCCAACTTGAACAGTATTCTTCCGCTTATTTTGGGAGCTCACAATTCTGTTCTTCAACTGTCAATTGCAACATAAGTCATTCCACTGCAATTATAATAAAACTTCACTCATTTATTTCGACAGTAGAGAAGCTGTGCGGGAAATGAAGTAGGTGAGCTCACCAGTGGTGGTGATAGAAGCTGAAGCTTCTGGGACAGCTTTGTTGGGTAGCAGTTCATCACATTTATTCTGTATACTATGCAGGTACTGCAAACATCCCAATCATCAATTAATTGGGCAGTACTCGATGGAGCCATAACTGAGCTCTAAAGTTAGCCTCCTATTGTGGCTTAGTCGATTGAGCCACTCCAACTGCCATTGTTGGGAAGGTAAAAGAGGTAATAAATTCTGAATAGACTTCAGAATCTCATGCATGGAGTAAAATGCACTTCACCTCCCTGCCTTTTTTTTTTTTTTTTTTTTAAGGAGCAAAAAGGGTAAATTGCATTTTTGGTACTTAGTTAATTATGAAGTGTGCGGTATCTTAGTTTTCAATTTTAATTTATTGTGGTTTTTAATTCTAACTATAAGGTGTGTGATATTTTAATTTTCGAATTTTAATTAATTATAATTTTTAGTTCGAATTATAAGGCGTGTAATAGTTTAGTCCTCAATTTTTTAAAAAAATTATTGTAATTAAATTTCATAATTTAATTTTTTTAAATAAGTGTTGATGAATTGCTAATATTTAAGTAACATAGCATTTTAACTATTGTTGCATTATCAAGTAAGTTATCTTTGCAATTCAGAAAGTTCAAGAACTAAAATGTCATACATCTTGTACAGTTTAAGTTAGAAATTACAACGCATTAAAGTTCAAGAGACTAAAGTGTCATAAGTGAGGACTAAAAGTGTAATTTATCTTAGAAAAAAAACAAACAAAAACTACAGTCACAAATTGCAATATTTTAATCATAGTCGACTAGCTTATAAATGCGCAGCACCGCAATTGGTAGTTTTTTTTTTTTTTTTAACCCCCCATTTTTAGGCGATTTTTCCGAGCTTTGGTTCATATTAAAAGCTGTGCGCTCACAAGGAAGTCAATCCTCTTTCTTTCTATAGGGGATCTTATTGGGACTCCGTACGAACTTTGTTATGTTGATCAATAATTACGTCTAAAAAATAAAAAAAAAAAAGTAAAATTCATATACCACCCATACAACTTTGTACTTTTTTTATTTTAATATCATACAATTTAAAGTATATCAAATTAGCGCTGGGTGATTTTTTTTTTTTTTTTTTTGCATCAGCTTCTTCGTTAATATTTTGTTAAATTATATACAAAAAAAATTTCAGATACTCTATTTAGATTTATCGAATATTTACTTTAATACTCTTTAACTTTAAAAAAATAAAATTATAGAGTACTAAATTGATACACTTTAATTAAACTATATGGTATTAAAGCGAGAAAGTACGAAACTGTAGGAATGATATTTAAATTTTTTTTTAAAATAAGATCATTTGTATAATTTAAGAAGGTGGCATAAAACTCACGCAAATAAAAATAAATAGTATGAGTTGATATTATTTTAGCTAATGAAGAGTTGTTCGAGACGATGACATGCGCATATATACGATTCGAAAAGCATATTGTTTCTCAGCTGCTATAATAATAATAATAATGATGGTTATAAGTATAACAAAACCAAAAAAAAAAAAGAAAGAAAGAAAAAGAACAAAATCCAGCAGTTGCTTTCGAAGAAAAGGCCAAGTAATGAACGTGGCATAACACGAATCAATCATACGGCACTTGGTTGTTGTAGATTTGGGCAACAGCCAACAGGCAACAGCCCGTTCGTGATACACCAATCAATCGGAATCGGACGGCTCCAACGTTTCGCCCCGGTCACCTCGCAAGGAAGTTGATCGGCCCAAAACTAGAGGAATTCTACACTGTCATATTTGCACCACGTCATTAATGACATGTCAATCACATTTTTTTTTTTCAAATAAAAGTATAATAAAAATATTTTTTTACAATTATGATGAAACATATATTCCTAAAAAAATATACTTGATTAATTTGTTACGTCACGTTATCAATATACCCGTTGCATTTTAGAATTTTTTCCAAAACCAAGGGTGGGTGTCGCCATCTCCTTCCACGAGAGGGGTGTTGACGTTGCCCAGGACAGCTCACCGCCGAAAACAACAACACCTCGACGCCTCACCACTTCGCATCTTGAGCTCCTAACACGTATGTATATATATATATATATAATTAATTAGGCTAAATTACGCTTTCCCTTCTCAGACTACAATAAAGGTTAGTTTGGTATTAAGGTCTGTCTGACGCTATTAGATAAAATAGAGTTGGAATATAAAATATATAGAGATATATTTTTGTGTTCTCTGTTGGAACCGCAGAAAATATATTATGATCGACTCGTCGTGATATACGGAACCCGGTCTCAAATGAAGCCTAAGTATAATATTTTAGCATTAATTTCATATATGTTTCCGACCGTCCATAGAGCAAGAGGTAAAGGGTTTGGTGGTTGGTACCTGAGACCTAAGTTCAAATCCTAATTGATTTACATTTCGAGCTAAGTTTATTTTTAAATAAAATAAATGAAACGGATAGCATGCTACGTATCTCTCTCAAAAAAAAAAAAAACAATCATGTATGTTCATATAAATATAGTAAATGATAAATATATCACTACAAAATTCAACTTTTATATATTATTTCTATAAAAATTCTAATATTTTCAAATATGTCCCTTTAGGCTTAGTTTGGTATTGAGATGGATCTAACGCTATTAGATAGAATAGAGTTGAGAAAAAGCATATAGGGATGTGCTTCTGCATTCTCCGATGGGACCGCAGAAAATATATCGTAACCGACTAACTGTAATATGCGGAACGCAATATTACGTACGAAAACAAATAGGGTATTTTCCATCGTCGTTTTTCACCGCACGTAATGCAATCTTCCCGCAATCCCAAATGGAGCTTTAGTTTGTTACCGTTTGAGAACTGTTAGAGACAATTTATATTTTCAATTTTGTCATCATAAATATGTTCTTCCAAAAGTCATATCAGTATAAAATGAAAGGGATAAAAACATTAAAAACTAAGCAAGACTAAATATTTAACCTATGGTTAACTAAAATTTTATAACGGATTCTAACAGTAGGAATATATTTGAAAATATCATGATTTACATGGACAACATATAAAAATTGAATTTTATTTGTTATTCACTATATTTGTAGGGACCTATATGAAATTAACCTAATATTTTAATACTTAAATTTTAATTTATTATGATTTTTAGTTTTCATTTTATAAATTATTGGAATAAAATTTTATAATATTTTCGTAAGTAATATTGCGTTTTACTTATTGAAATGAGTAAGAGACTACTGTAGCATATCCCTATATACTCCGTTCTGACTTTATTTTATCTATTAGCGTTAGATAGATTTCAATACTAAATAAATTTTAAATTTTAATAAGTCAGCATGTGAAAATGATGTGTTATGTCATCAGTCAAACTATTATTGTGTACTATAATAAATAGTAGGACTATTGTGTTATTAGGAGTACAATAACTCTTGTACTCTTAACTTCTTAATTATTCATCAATTTTGATGGACGATTAGGATAAGAGAGAAAAAAGATTTAGAAGAAATTGAATGTCTCAATTTTTTTTCTTTTTTAATTTTGTCTAATTTTTCTTTTCTCTCGTCCTAGCCATTCATTAAAATTGATGAATGATTAAAAAGTTTGGAGACTGCGTTCATAATAACATAGCACAGTAATCGTACTCCTATAATAAATTATAATTGAGTACCAAAAATATTCATATGGCTCGTAGCTTGAGAACCAAATGTGTAATTTAGCTCATATAATTATGTCCATTGAGTACTCCATTTCGTCGCTTTTCATGAAATAGAAACCTTCGTTTTCGTGGGAGCCACGAGCCTACCACATTAAACGACTTAGGTTTATTTATAAGAAAATAAACTTAATATAACTTTATTTACTGTTCTAAATGTGTACACATGAAGTTGTTGTCCTGATATTATTATTGAATGGAAAAAGAATTACAAGGGATCCTTCACCACCGCGAATTAGATGTTTTTACGTACTGTAGGGATGTTCCTAAATAATATCTGTTTCGCTTAAATCAAGCTCCTGTTGTTCAACAGTGCTTAGAACAAGGACTCCTAAACGATACTGTTTTTGATAGGCCATTAACATATTGATACAAATGATGCGAAGTTAACCATAGCCTCATAATGCTCAATCTAGTTTTCTGGCTCACACATTCACATTTTATATATAAACCGAAGAATCAAATTCAATATTTTTTGTTCAGATCAATTACTGTATGCAGTAATATTCATTATGATTTTATGTAATATTTTTAATTTGTCAATTAAACTACTTATTTTGCACCTTTCTATTTTTTTTTTCTGTTTCTTTTGTTTCCAAAGGTTCATATATAATTTTAAGTTATTTGACAATTTAGTGTATGGTGACAATTGATTGAGGCTAAATTGCGCTTCTGGTCCTCAAACTTTTATTTAATTTACACTTTGGTCTTAAAATTTTAATTTATTACCATTTATGGTTTAAAATGTATAAGTTGTTATAATTAAATTTTACAGTCTAATTTATTAGTTAAACAGTAATATATCAGTGATATCATATTATTGATATTGTAATATTATAGCCACATCACCGTCGTATTAGTGAAGCATCGTAGAATATAATTATAATAGTTTAAAATATTTGAGTTAGAAATACAAGGAATTAAAATTTGTGATCAAAGAATATCACACGGCTCAAAGTTTGAGGAACAAAACGCAATTTACTGAATAATTTATTATTATTTTACCAAACATTGTTATATGTGATCTAAATGCTGTTTTTAAATATTTGTGATGATTTATGTCCTATAATAATAATAATAATAATAATAATAATAATAATATCCAAAAATTTAAGTAATTTTGTACGTAACGAGTACCCGAAGCATTTGCCTTATATTATTACCTGTACTCCAATTAATCCAGTCCGTTGCCATGATTGCCAACTCAATCCACAGCCGTTCATTTCCAACGCGCATACGCTACGGATGAGATTCCCAGCGCGGTAGCGCCCACACAAGCAACAAAAACAAATTAAATAAAGCGCAATAAAAGAGCCCTGTTTTTTTTTTTTTTTAAATCTTTTTCTAGATATTAATATTGCCCTTTTCGCCATCGCTGTTGCTTTTCTTGCGCCCTCTCTCACTCTCTCTCTCTCTCTCTCACCCCTCGCTCTTCTTAGATTTGCAACGTCGTTGAAGCAAATCGCCATTTTCATCCTCATTGGGTATTTCCTAGTAATTTAATGGCTTATCATGAAAAAAGTTTAACAATTTGAAGCAAATGTTTTCTTGTTTCCCATCTTTTCTTTTTCATTTTTTTAAATTTTTTGCTATTACTCGGATTTCACGATTTCTATGTTGAAACCGTATGATTTTGAGATTTCAGAGCTCGTTTTCGTAATTAGATCGGTGGGAATTGACATTAAGTTGCGATTTTTTATTTTTGATTTTTTTTTTTTTTTGACTAGTGTTTCACTGTTTCTACTTATCTTATCCCGTGCCCCATTGTAGCAACCTTTTCTCTAATTTTCGTGCTCTCTACTTCGTAATTTCTTCAATTGATGCATGTTTGTGTTGTTAGCTGATGGCTTTTCGGTGAACAAAACGAAAGTTTCCTTTTTTTTTCTCGTTGGTAAGGGTGGGTAAGAGTCTCGATCTCCAATTTTTTTTTTTTTTTTTTACTGTATTAGGTTTTGTTTCCTGAATGGGTTTTGCTTCATTAGTTTAGCCGCATATTAAAAGAGGCATTTTCCTCTTAAAACCTCACCAATTTCTTTCCCCCTCTTCATGTTTAGTTTAGATCGAGGTGGTAATCACTGCAAGTTCCCTTTTTCTCTTTGATTTGCTTGTTGATTTCTTCTTTTTTTTCGGTTTTCTAGCTTCTATTTTTCCAGAGAAATATGCAATTTTTGCTGTGATTTCTGGGTCCCCCCATTTTTTTTTTTCAAAATCTTCCTTTCTCTAGTCTATTTGATTGGATCTTGCTATGCATTTTGAAACATAAATCTCACAACTTTGTGTTCCATTATCACTAGATGGTTTATCTCATATCATTCTCCATTTGATCCTTGATTTTTGGAAACAGGCCTGGAGAGAGTGTTCATCCTTGTTTCGGCGGAGACTGATGGGGGATCGCGGCGAATTCAGGGCTTGGGATGAGCTGATCCCTGATGCCCTGGGGCTCATCTTTCGCCAATTGTCCCTCCAAGAGATTCTCACGGTCGTTCCCAGAGTGTGCAAATCTTGGTGCCGCGCCGTTGCCGGCCCCTACTGCTGGCAAGATATCGACATCGAGGAGTGGAGCCAACGGTGCAAACCCGATCAGCTCGATCGGATGCTTCAGATGCTCGTTTCGCACAGCTGCGGCTCCGTCCAAAGGCTCCGCATCTATGGGCTCTACAAGGATTCTCTCTTCTCCTTCATTGCAGAACAGTGAGTAAATTTCCTTTAAAGTTACTTGCTTTGTTCAATTTTTGCTAAGATCTAAATTGGTTCCAACCATTATTGTTGAATCTGTCATATTTAAGTATCAATTTACTTCTAATTTTGAAATTTGCTTTGTTGTAGTTGTAGTTCAAGATTGGGATATAAGGCTGACAATTCCGTTAAGGTTTTAGCTCATTGTCGTATTCGCATAACGTAGATATAGACCGTTGCATGTATGATAAATGGGTATAGCATCCCATTCACTGGTAGATCCTGTTGTCGGTACTCAAATCCTCACGTGGGAGGGTTTACGTGGGCTGTTCAAATTTTTGGTCTTGCATGCATTTTCAGAAATATCAAATGGTCTTCTACGTATGCTCATCGTCGAGAAGTGTTTTTTTTTTTTTTCATAATTTTTGTTTCCATACATTATGCTTTTATTCTCATGATTCATCATATGCTTGTAAAGTCCGACTGTGCTTGGGCTTTGCATCTGCGCGACGCTTATTGATCAGATGCCGATGTTAGAAGTAGGATATTACTTCCTATTATTCTTATTGTTTATAGTCGGACAATAAGCACCACTCTAACTATTGATTCTATATTTATGACTTCCTATTGTTGTTCCAAATGGTTAACTCATGTTGGGGATATCTTAATGTGGAGATCACATTCCTTGTTATGGTCTAGAGCATCTTAGGAAGTGGATGAATGCCATTTGAAGTGTTTAAGGGATATCTCATGCATGCATCAAAAAATTAACGTATGAATAGTTCTTTGATAACAGAACACAAGCTTCTCTTTAGATTTGGTCTGGACACATGCGAATTATTTGAATCTTTATGATGAAGTATTGTACGTACAAACAACATTGTGATCTTCACTGGAATAGTATAGTTGCTTTATGGGGAAGTATAGATATGTTTGGTTGATTCAATGTATCCCTGTGCATAACTAACTTGATTGTTCCATCTAAATTGATGATTATAGATTTGAAGTTGTTCATCTTGTCCTAGGAATCGGAATATATAAAAAAGAAAGCTTGCATTTAGATATTTGTACAGCATTAACAATGTTTCCACTCATATAGCTAATTTACTTGTTTCTCGTACATGCTATTAAATTTGATACTCATTGTTATTCTCTTCATTTCACATATCCTAAAACACTTGAATAGAAATTTGTCAGTTAAAAAACATGATGGTATAGATTCAACACATTTATCTCATATGAGGAAATGTATTCATTTATTGAATGTTTTATCAATAATAGGTACCTCCATATCACTAGAAATCTTGCATGTAAGTATTGTAGATGCTCTAAATTATGACGAGCAGTCATGACAGAGCACAGCATTGTTATGCTTGTGGAATATTTAGACTGGTATATGTGATAACGAGTTTGAGCTAGAATATTTTCAGAAGTATTTGAGTCCTAATAGTTCCTACCGAAAATCAATCAATGTTGAGGCACATATGTAGAAAATATGTGCTGTTAATTTTCAAACTATCTATAGTACCTAGGAACATCAATCTCAGTTTCTGAATTCTTTTATTAGTGCATCAAGTGGTGACAGAAATGGCAGAATTTAGCTTAATAACGTTATAAATATGTAGTATACGGTACGTCAGTTGAGAATAAGATAAATTTATCAGATTTAGAGAGCAAAAATGTTTATTCCGTGAATTCTGCAAAGTTAGACTTTTAAAGTTGATAATCATATAGGTCTTCATATATACCATTAGAACTTTGTGGCAATTCGATCTTATGGTGGAAGAGATCTAAAAGGTATGAACAATAATTTTTAGTCATTTCAAACAGTCTATGTCATGATTAGCAGAGTGGACCTTTACTAGGCATGCCTTGGCAGTGATTCTGCAGGAAGTGTTAGAATCAAAATACTTCTATAAGCTATTGTAGTTTCATTATTTATTTGCAGAGAGTATTTGAGACATAAAATGAAAGAGCTCTACACATTCTGAAATTGAAGCTTGAAGGTCTTAAAAATCAAATTAAAGTGTTGAATATGATCTACATCTAACAGGCCTTCGTGTGAAAAACGCTAGCGTTTGAGACCTATTCTATGAATCAAAAAATTTCTAGTTGTAGAAATTTCAGAGCACAAATCTTGGTATTGATGCCGTAATAATAGTACACCGTAACTTACTGATTTGCCTTATGTACAAATATTTATGTTAAAACCAAATTCAAAATATTGTGTTTTTTTTTTACTTTATGGCCTTCAAGCTTGAACTTTTGAGCCTTGTAGAAATTTTAGCCTGTTACATGTTTGTACCTCCTAATACTATATGTCTGTAACATCTTAGGTGTGTTTTGTAAGTGCTGTTTTACTCTATTATGCCTAGGCTCTGTTATTGAAGGGCACGGATCATCATACAAAAGCAAATTAAAAAAATATTTAAGGGACCAAATTGATTAACCTCTTTAATAGACAATTGTTGTTCTCCAATTGTCTTTTGATGATCCTTTTTAAAAGTCTGCTTTATCCCGTTATAATTTGCTTTTCTGTGTTTTGCCAGCGCTGGTTCCCTTAAGAGCTTAGAGTTACCAAGGAGCCAAATTAGCGACTCTGTTGTGGAGCGTGCTGCACCGGGGCTGTCGAACATCACTTTCTTGGATGTCAGCAGCTGCACAAATATTGGGGCTCGCGCCCTCGAGGCATTCGGCAAGCACTGCAAGTACCTTGTTGGACTTAAACGTACGATGCATCCACTTGAAGTGGGAGACAAAATTAACCAAGATGATGAAGCCCACGCAATTGCCTGCAACATGCCAAAGCTCCGTCACCTCGAGATATCTTATCTCCTCCTGACAAACAGTGGGGTCCTCGAGATCCTTTCCAAATGCCGGGATCTCGACTTCTTGGATATTCGCGGATGTTGGGATGTGAAGCTCGACGAGAATTTACTCAAGGAACAGCATTCGGGGCTAAAAGTATTGGGACCGCACATAGTGGACTGCTACGAACGGAACTTTTGGGAGGAGTGCTCGGATTATTCGGATTCATCAGTGTACTCGTGGGAGTTCATGGACGACGGGGTCGATGTGTACGAGGGGGAGAGTGATGATGATGGCATATGGGATGACGGACAAAGTTTGCAGGGCCTTGAAGTTAGGTTCTATGGTGGTGGGTTTAATGATGCCTTTGCTTGTTTTGATTGGCCTCCCTCTCCGTGATTGGTACATTTGTTGCTTCAAAGTAGAAAATGTCTCCTCTACTGCTGCTATCTGTGTTCCGCTTTTGTTTCTTAAAATCCTCTAGAATCTAGCTGCTAGTGTTTCATCTATATCTTAGCTTGGAAATATTCTAAAGGACTTATGTGAATGTTAGTGTGAAGCAAATCTATGTGCAAATCTATGTACTGGATTTCTTCGTAAGGTGTTCTAATGCATGAGTAGTTGTGCTGTTTAATAAAATTGTTAATATTCTTGTAAAATTGATCAATGCCAAAAACCTCCTCTGATTATTTTTAGATCCAATTTCAGTGTTCCTTCTTTTTCCTAGCATTTCTTGGAAAATAGTAGACTCCAAAGCAGCCTACAGGATGGAGGTAAAACTCTTTGCTGCTTCACATCTCCTCTATGCATCAAATGGAAACTTCTCAAGTTTGCTATTTTCTTGTTTATCCTGGGGCATTTTCTTTGGTATGCTATATATTATTATATAGAGATTAATCCATGGAACACTAGATGATAATTTTAAGAATTGTAATGGAATTGATTGGTACTTACACTGTGACATGATTTCCAATGGAAGATGTAATTTACCTGTGGGCCATAGCTACTATACATTGGTACAAGAATAGCAAGGAGCAGTACAAGTTTGATTTATACATTATCCTGTTTTCAGGACCAAATTGTTGAGATCAAGCTCCTTTTTCTAGCATAAGACAAGGGTATGTGGTTCTTGGTAATCTCTCCAAGTTATCAAAAGCATGATCTTTGAAAGACAGGTATCATATCCATGGACCATGGCTGATCTTGGGTGGGCATGGATTTGCTTCTTTTTGAGCTTTGGCTGGTCTTGTGTTAGCAAGGATTTGCTTATTTTTTAGCTGTGGGTAACACACTCACTCTGGATGTTGCTTAAAAAGTCTAAATTACTTATTTGGTTTGATGATTTGGTGGGCCCAGGTAGTGACCATTGTGCTAAAACTGCTTTTTGAAGAATGAACATTCCATATCTACTTGTTTTAAATGATTGGATTTACTTTTTGGTGATGGGAATTGCATTTTGGGTTCCTCTTAGTTTCAAAATTGCAAGTTATCGAAAATCTGGTACTTAAGAAAACATTACGCTGTTTAAGCTGACTAGAGCTTTTATAGAAGTGCTGTTATATCAGTTGGCCAGAGCTTTGGGATCCAAAATATTATTTTAGCCTCTAACCGTAGCAGAATCTCCGAATTTTAGTTTAACAAATGTCAAATACTTTTTGAGTTATTCTAAAAGTTTAAGCCCAAACAAATGCACTATATTATTATACTAAGCTTCACACAATAATCTTACAGTGGATTATTTAAAATATTTGAGTATTATATTCATCTTTGTAGGTTACATGTCTTAATCCTGTAAATAGGTCCCCACCACCACCATTTAAGTATTGTGGATTTTTGAAACTTGGATGCATTTAGCCTTACATGGAAAAAGGATCTTTAGTAGTGCAAGCTTAAGATTAAAACATAATATTTAGTGAGAGCCACAATAATTGGAAATAAAAAAAAACGGGTATCTTTCTTTTCATTCCATCTGTCTTGTTTACTCGGCTATTTCTTGTTGGATGTTTTCTTCGAAAGCATTAGCTTCATCTTAAGATTTCAACTTTTGAAGATTCTTTCATAAAAGAGCAATGAAATAAAGGGTAAATTGCACATTTGGTCCTCAAACTACGAGGCACCTGACGCTTCGGTCCTCCAGCTTTAGTTTATTATAATTTTTGGCTCGAAATTTTAGAATTATAACAACGCAGTCTCGTAACCCAACTTAGTTGATAAAAAATTACGCATTACTGATATAAAAAGTAAACACGTCACATGCCACAATATTGCTACATTAGCGATATATTAATATCTAGTCAACTTAATTAAATTATAGGACATAATTGAAATAATTAAGAATTCGAGTCAAAATTATAACAAATTAAAATTTGGAGACAATATGCCATGCACTTCATAGTTTGAGGACGGAACATACAATTTACCCGAATAATAAAGTTTAACAACTTTAATTTTCTCTCCGCATAGCTGAATATTTAATAAGACAAAAGGACAATCAACTTTCGCCTTGAGAACTGCTGCATTACCTAAAAAGATGACCATCATCTTAGATGGACCTGCACCTAATGTTATTTTCTGCACAGAGATTCTTCAAAGCTTAATTTGGCCCATCCTTTATGACTACTTTGCTCTTGTGAAAAGAGGACCCCAGTAATGATGCTTCATCATTCATACTTGTTTTAAAAAACCAATCCCTAGATATTGTAGGCTTCATGCAAGTGTCGTAGCACCAAGTATTACACACCTGTGTCAACATCTTATAAGAGAGAAAATTATTATTCATCTTTCTACAGATACAAATAAATAATTTTTAAAAAATTAGGTAACATTGAACCGGATCACCAACTTTTTGACCATTTTTAATTCGGGGCCTTTGTGACTCATACTGAGGGTGTGATGCTGTTCCCTATAATGCTATCTAAGCATTGTTCCTACAACTCTTAACTCTCTCTCTCTAGCTGATGTAGAAGCTCTAAGTTAATAAGAGCATTTATCTTGAGGAACGTAATGTTGTTTTCCAATTAGAGGTTGTTTGATTTCTCGTAAAAGTGTAGAAAATTAAACTATTTTACGGTTTATATTTTTCTGATAAAATCTTTAAAAAATTAAAGTACTCATCTAAGAACTCTTTTCCTCCATTCGCGGATATCAATTTTTTCTTAGGATTAATTTCATACAGATCTGTGTAAACACAGTGAATGATAAATATATCCCTACAAAGTTAAATTTTTATATGTTATTCCTATAAAAATCTTGATAGTTTCAAATATGTCCATACTGTTAAAATTCGTTGAAAAAATTATTTAACTATAGGTTAAATACTTAATCCTAGTTAGTTTTTGACATTTTTACCCCTTTATATTATACAATTATAGTTTTTTGAGGAATATATTTGTGATCGCAAAATTGAAAAATATAAACAGTTCTCTAACGGTAACAAACCAAAGAAATATATTTAACAACATCAGGATTTTTGTACGGATAACATATGAAAGTTGAACTTTATAAAGATATATTTGTTATTCACTATATTTACATAAAGCTGTATAAAATTAATCCTTTTTCTTATATTTGTACTAAAAATTTTAAAAATATTTGTGAACTCTAGAATGTTTGGATTGTAAGATTAGTCACATCTATTATACATAAAGCATTTTCCTTCCATAAGATCTGGAAAAAAAAAAAAAAGAAAAATTATTGCGTTTAGAAATAATATTTTTGAGTCAGAAAAAATATTTTTATAGAATATTTTTTGAAAAACCAAACACTCTGACTCTAAAGTCTAAAGGCCAAAAAAGGTTGATCTAACGGTCGAAAATTTATGAATACAAAAGGGTCTATTCTAATTAATATGAGTATAGACTTTTTTGTACTTATAAATTTTCGACCGTTAGATCTATCTTTTTGAGATTTTCATCCGTTAAATCGTACTATTTAACTAATCACCAACTCAATTTTAGAGGATCACTATCATCCTAATCGGGCACCATTATCATCCTAACCGGAGACCATTATCATCCTAACCACACATCTCTTCATCCAACGGCCGAAAATTTATGAGTACAAAAAAAATCTATACTCATAAGAGTATAGTGGCCCTAGCCTATATAAAATTAGGCTACTATATTATCTATAATATTGGAGCTCTGGTACTACAAAAATTTCGTTTTAAATTTTAAAATGTTCAAATTAACGATCTACACTATTAAATAGGATTTAGGGTATATAAAGTTCTTAGGGATAAAATTTTAATTTTTTTTAATATTATTTATTTAGTAAGTAAATCATGTCAAAATGAACAATTGAAATTGAACAATTTTTAAAATTTGAGGACAAAACTTTTAGATTCAAGATAAAAAATATTGATCATAATCAAAATAGTTTAAAATATTTTATATTAAAATTTGAATAAATTTAAATTTTTCTACACTGTTAAACTATAAACTCACCATACTAGTCTTTAAAAATTGATAATTTTAAAATAATTTAATTATAAAGTAAATTATGTCGAAAAAATATAAAATTTTATTCCTAAAAAGTTTAAATATTCTAGTCAGTTATAACGGTATGGATCGTTGATTTGAATACTTTGAGATTTAAAACGAGATTATAGTAACGAAGCCTCGCGCGATACTATAGATAATACTATAAATAGTATAGAAGGCTAGCCCTATATTATTATATTATATATAAGGGTTAATTGCATATACATCCACACAAATATTAGTGAATTGCAGATATATCCCCACAAAGTTCAACTTTCATAAGTTATTTCTGTAAAAGTCCTAATGTATTCAGATATGTTCCTCTGGTTAGGATTCGTTAGAGGACTGTTAATTTTTTAACAGTATATTCGTGAAATGATATTTTTGCCCTCACAAATATGTCCCTCCAAAAGCTCCAGTTGGTATATGTTTGTAAAAATGCCCTCACAAATGTCTCTTTTTTTATTTCTCTTTTTTTTCGGGTTGCCAAAGCGGGCGGCGGCGGCGGCGGCGGCAGCAACGTCGCGGAGCTTGTCGGAGTTGTGGCCGACGAGGATGATGCTAAGGCTCGCAGCGATGAGGCAGAAAGCGAATGTGCGGCCGATTCGAAGAAAGAGGAGGAAAAGGAAAAGGAAGAAGAAGAAAAAGAAGAAGAGGAAGAGAAAGAGGGAAGAGGAAGAGAAAGAGGAAGAGAAAGAAGGACAAAATTATTAATTTACTTTATTAATTAATTATAGTTAAGTATTTTAATCGTGATTAACTAAATATTTCGAACTGATTATAACGGTAGGGACATATTTGAATACATTACGATTTTTGTAGGAATAACTTATAAAAATTAATTTTTGTAGGAATATATCTGTAATTTATTATGTTTGTAGGGATTTGTATGCAATTAATTCTATATTATTTTATATGAAAAATAGAGGGGATACGGCGTGGGCAGTCGCGCTGAGCGCCAAGTGGCCGCGAGAATCTCCGGGGCGACGGAAAACAAAAAGAGAGAAAGAGAGAAGTCCCACGTGGGTCTGCACTTACTTCTTTGTCGTCGTGTCGGTGGTGGGCCCGCCGCTCACGTGGGCCCCACTTATTGGCGCGTCACCCTAATGTTGTGTCAGAATTTGAAAATCTATTGCTTAAATAAAAGCTAGAATATTTTTAAAAATATCACCCTCAGATGTTTTTAGATTTCTAATCTTTAGATCTACTTTTTGATTATTAATAGCCCATAGATTAAATACTATTACATCTATCACTATCTACCATCACCTACCATCATCATTTCAACTTTATATTTTTTTCATTTGAGAGTTAAAAACTTAAAAACACCAATCTCTAAGTGTTTTTGAGGGTATTCTAGCTCAACTTAATAAACTATATATATATATATATATATATATATATATATATATATATATATATATATTAGCTTTTGTGTTACTCTTTGCTATTACTTTTTATTTAACAATTTGTTTTTAATCTTATGAAAAAAAAATGAATGACTCTAAAATAAATATAAAATTTTAACCTTTTTTTATTGTATTTTATTTAGTTCTCTGCGATTCAGGCGGTAGAATATGCAAATTGAGCAATTATTTTTTAAGGGACAATTGTTTATATATAATAGTAGTTATTTCTATAAAATTACTAAATTACCCTTTTAAATATTCTCTTCTTCTGTTACTATTTTTTTTTTTATTTATCATTAATATAGAAGCAAAAATAAATATTTTAATTTTTTCTCTTTTTTAAATATATTCTTCTACCGCCATAAATTTTTTTTATCACAAACTTTTCTAGTTACTCTTAGTTGGGGACAAATAATATATTTTAACTTCTTTTTAACTTAAATTTAATTCTAATTAAAATACAAGATAATTTAATCAGTATTAACAACAGAATTATTTTTAAACATACGAAGAGTATTTGAAACAAAACAATAGTTTAAAAGATTTTTTAAAAGTTTTGAAGGGTATCCAGATAATTATTTTTTATATACCAGAAATGGAGCAGATACCTAAAAGGCCTATCTAAATGCATTCCATTCATTTCAAAAATGACATTTAATGAACATAATAAAACTATCATATTGCAAAGGCCAGCACATAAATCTGTGCTTTGCGGGATTTGCTGAAGTTATAAAGGAAAATTTCTCCAAAATCTCAAATGTAGATAAAAATTGTTGACCGAAAATGTTCAAAAGTGTGACCATAATAAAAATCAGAACAGGGCCATGCAAATATTGGGCAATCAAAGAAAAAGATTATAACATCCAGGGAACTTCAATGGTACGTTTTCATTGTTATTGATTATAGTAGTCAGCAGAGAAGCAAATAACAGAGAACTCAGTATCTCGTGCGTGGCGAATCAGTATAAATTCTTCCAGGATAACTCCTACGCTCAATCTAGTTAGCAGAAATAATAACTCAAGATTAACACAGGCAAGGATCTTTAAAAATAAGGCCTGTAGCGCATTGGCCTCCTGAACCTGGGAACTTTCCTGTGAATATGGCATAACATTTTCAGGCCAGAGATTAAAAATGGTAATGTAAACAGCTTGATAATAATAAATAAATGAAATTGATGATCAGAGAGAGACCATTTAACTCACCCATAGCCGTAGGGAGAATAGAAATATGGCGGCACATACGGTCTCCTAAATCGATAGCCAAGGTGCGGATTAAACCGCCGAGGAGGATACTGCTTCATCCCAGGTACATTTGTTCGTTTGGCTGCTACCTGCAGAAGCAAACTTTGTTAGTAGGAACAAAAAGAGAGAACTGTATCTGAGCAACTGTGCAAAATATCTAAAATAGGGAGCTAGGAAAGGTGACACACTTTCAGCTGGCGACCATGCAACTCAGATTCATTCAAGAGAAGAGCCTCTTGAACGGCCTCGGGCTCCAAAAATTCAACATAAGCGAAACCCTTTGGCTGGCCAAATTTGTCGGTCAGAATAGTCACCCTGTTCACAGTTCCGCTTGACTGAAAATGCTGCTGCACTTCCTCAGGGGTGCAAGCGTAATCAACCTGCAGCAGCCACAATCATCAGCAAGAAGGTTAAAAAGAAAGCTGACCGCTACTAAGTTTTTAGGTATCTGTAGGGATTTACATACAATACTAGAAATCCACAAAACATCAAAGCTGTATACAACTGCTTTAATAGGTACTTCCAGAGCCTATTCAGATGCTTTAAATGCTTTGGATCAAGGAAAGAAGGGAACTAAAAGGGGAGCTGTCCCATTAGATTGGGGACTCTGTGAGAACCTCAAGCCCGTTTTTAGGGGAAACCATAGATCACTTTTGCCATTGAATCCACTATCACATATTATATGCAGTGTGGGTGTGCTAGCCACCATTAAAATTACCTCTCAATGTGCCTTATCCACTAGATATCAAGTAATCAAAAAAGAACCTTAGGAAAGAGCAGCAAGTAAATTACTTATCTGTAGGTACCCTGGAGGAAGAGCGACAAGTAAATGCAATCAAGGAAACAAGGAAGACACACATAGCTCGTATGGTATGCTTGAATAACAAAATACGGAAGAGACACACCCTACAAAGACAAGGCTTCATCATGTAAGGCTGCACTTACATGTATGTCTTATGCATCCTGCCAATCATTCTCAGGCTGATCAAAATACTGATCTTTTGGTGGCTGATGCAGATCAGTCCACAGTCCTTCAGACTTGAATTGCAGGTGCTACATGAAGAACCTAATTATTAAATTTTATTTAAACGCCACTAATTTTTAATTAATTAAAAAATCACAAGGTAATATTTATATGACCAAAGTTNTTTTTTTTTTTTTTTTTTTGCGACTCATATGTCGCATAAAGCTGTTTTTTTTTCTTCCCCCCATCGTTTTTGCTTTTTCTGTTTTTTTTTTTTAACCCCATACTAATATTCAAAGTTGGGTTCATGGATACCGGGCTACAAAGAGCTTGAAGAACAAGAAATAACCCTGCGACAATTATCAGAATAAGTCACAAGAGAATAAAGAGGTTTCTGAAGATAGTTACAGTTAGGAAGAGGGGTACGAGTCAATATTTGAGCAAGCAAAAACAGAAAATACGACATTGATGTAAAAGATTTGAAAAAACAAAAACAAAAACTAAATATAAGTTAAATAGGTTCATTCCTGTCAATCTTAAAAATTAGCACGGAATAAGAGGAAGATAATTAAAAAGAAAATAACCAACAAGAACTTACTCAACAATCTACACAGCTGTGTCCGATGATACTGACGCTAAGATAAATTATTCCCATCATTTCCAACAGGAAAGTTCGCTTAAACAATTATTTGTAGCAAAAATACTAACAAAAAAATGCTTAAAAAGAACAGGGATTGGTAGTCATCTCCCACATGCAGAGTATTCGAGCTGCTAGATAAAGATAATGATTTTGTGCCTCTAATCAATTAACTCTATGAATTTATTGCCATATAGAATATGGAAACTTACATTACCAACAAACACTGATCGAGAATCCACCTCCTCCTTAGATGCCTGATTTGCAGCTACATTAGCAGGGTCTGAGAACCAAATAAGAGAATGTTACTTCATTACGCATGAAATTATAACAGAAATATCAAATGAGTTGCAGAGAGGCCTATGATGAAGGAATAATTATCGCATTAAGGTGCTCAATAACTTACCACGCAATTATGTAGGCTACTGCAATTTTAATAAATGATGAAAAGAAATAAAACTTCAGTGAAAAATATTTATTAGGCACGGAAGAAATTGAAGTGATCAATAACCTCTTCGATTTATTAAATCTGTAGTGCTATAGAGACCACACAGATGTTACACTATACTTAAGCTAACCAGAACCAATCCAAACACAATTTCTCAGTTCACTTTGAATAACACCGTTATTTTTGTTGGTGTCTCACCTTTAAAAAAATTATATGTTGCGCTTGCGTATTTCAGCTTAATTCATTCTGGACCATCTTATATTCCATCACTAAAAAGCAACAACACTCTCTCTCTCCAATCTCTATAACTCCATTGATACACTTTTTTGGGTTTTCAAACACTAATTTCGCCTGTCAAGAAACTAGCATTATTTTTTTCAATGATTCTAAAAATGTACCCAACAAGCAGTGATATACCTACCCAGCACTGGTTCTAATATTTTTACTGAAAATATTGTTAGTTTTGAATCTTTCTTCTTGTAACAATTCTCAGCAGTGATGCAATCAGCAAAATCTTCAGTTTGCTATACTGATCTACGAGTTAATCTTCAATCGAGAGCACATACGAACCAAAAAAATACAAAAAAAAAAAGAAGCAAATCAGGAAGATTTGAATAGCACGGTAGGTTCATGATCACGAGAATACTCGAAGAAGAGTGGGAAAAAAAAAAAGAAGAAAAAAAAGTAAGGGTCCGAAAGAGACCTTGAATGGCTCCCATCTCCTTCTCCACCTTGGCCTGCATCTCGCGGAGAGCGGCGGCCTCGTCCTCCATCTCCTTCAATCGCTTCTTCATCTCGTCCAGCTCCTGCAGCTGTTAGTTGCATTACAATTAGGGTTAGGGTTAGGGTTAGGGTTCCGAGGATCAGGGGAAGAGGAGGAGAAGGGGACCTTGGCGGCGTCGTCGTCAGCGTCGGGGAGGGAGATGTCGACGTCGCCCTCCATCTCGCCCTCGTCGGGGATCTCTTGTCCGTACACCTCGTGCTCCTCCTCCTCCATTTGCACCCTCGCCTCGCACGCTTCTGCGGCTCGACCACCCCGCCGATTTATAGCACGTGGCTTAGCCTTGAATCTTGATGAACCAAATTCGGCAATATCTGCCGTCCCCTCGCCGACTTCGGTGTTGCAACGGCTTAAGTTAAAGTCGGCGCTATCTCGTTACAACTGATTAGATTATTGGATTATGGGCCACAATTGGGCCGAGTATAGTCATCTGAGCTGGACTAGTTTTGGGCCGGATTTGGATGGGTTCGGAATAATCTTGCTCTTCTGTTCGTATTATCATTCAAATTTATTCACAACCGTACAGCCCAACTCTTAGTAGACACACCAGCTTGATTTTTTTTTTTTTTTTTTTTTTTTTTTTTATTTTTTTTTTTTTTTTTTTTTTTTTTTTGGTCCCTTTTAGATGTTGCTTTCTTTTCTTTTGAAATCACAAAATTATTTTAGCAGGAAACAAAAAATTGATGATTGTTGAATGACTCGCTGTACTGGTCCAATTATATTAGGGTGAAACAAAATGGGCCAGAAATCTGTGAGGGCCTAAACTAAAGATCGATCCAAATACTGCTACAGATCCTCTCCAATATTGTCCTTATATGTTATTAATATATTGGCGAAATTTTGTGATATCTTAAATTTTATGCATGAGATAACAAAAAAATCTTCATATTGTAGGTGACAACATGCCGACAATATATAAGACCAGCAATATGGCGGACTTATCAATCGTATTTAGTGCAGTTGGCTAAAAATTTAATGATTGGTTTGTACTTGATATCTCAAATTGTAAACTCAAGATGGTAAAGTAGCTGTTAACAGAGATGTAGACGTCAAGTTTGGCACGCAATAGAAATTAAATGGGCTCATAAATGCATACTTTTATGAGGTCACAAAGAAGCCATATTGCAGAACAATTATACAAAGAACCATAATGTTTTAACGCGGAGTAGACAAAACTGGCCATATTGGTAAATTGTTATGATTTATTAATAAATGTCACGGTGGCCGATGGTACATTATTTGTTTAGTACGATATGAAAATACAAAACTCTCTCTCGAGCTGAATCTTCCTTCGAAGCTCCAAGTTGAAGATTCTATATTTTTGTATCTTCAAATCTCATTTTTCTCACTCCCACACATAATTAAGGAAATTGTGGGCCACAAAGTGATCACAATTGTTAGAAATATAAAGAGAAGCTAGACCAAATAGGCACTGGATAGCGAATATCAACTTGTTATTTTTGAAAAAGCTCTAATTCTACTGATTTTCGGAGAAGCTCCAATGGGGGAGTATGGGACCAAACAAGCCCATAAGTAGTACCATGTTGTTCATGCGACACGGGGCAACATTGGTGGGCCCTCATTTGTGAAAAGCACTTAATCAGGCTCCTGGTATTGCACCTGCAGTTTCAGTGACTCAGTGGGGCTTCTGAAACAAATGGCTTCGGTGGTCCTCGTCACAATTTGTCTCCTTTAGGCGAACCGCGGATGCATGCTAACCAACCAAAGGGGAAGGATTGTACAGTAGAGTTAAAATAAAGGGTTAATATGTGTACAAGTTTATGTAACTACATAGTAAATTATAAATAAATTCTTTTAAAGTTCAACTTTTATATATTGTTTTTATAAAAATTTTGATATTTTTAAATATGTTTCTGCCGTTAAAATTCGTTCAAAAAATTTAGTTAGCCATAAGTTAAATACTTAATTCTAATTAGTTAATAAGATGAATTGATTTTTTTTGTCCCTTTTTAATTAACAGTTGGCACTTTTGAAAAATATATATTTGTGATAGTAAAAAATATCATTTTATTTATAAAATAGACGGTACTTTAACGATAACAAATCAGACGAACATATTTGAAAATATTAAGACTTTCATAGAAACAATATATAAAAATTGTACTTTGTAGGAATATATTTATAATTTACTATATTCGTAGGAATCTATATAAAATTAATTCTGAAATAAATTGCACTTTTAGTAATCTCTACATTTTTAGTGGAATTTTATTTTCTGTACGAAAAAGCTTCAAATTTTTAGTGAGCTTCTGAGCTCTGTGTTCGTCTCAACCTGCTCCAGTTACTGATTAAAGAACTAACTGGGATTTGGTGGGTGGTATGAATTCAAAAATAGGAGCGAGAGTCACGTGGATGCTAGTGCACAGATATTATAAAAAATTTAGTAATTTTTTTGGAACAGTTGTTTAAAGTTTCAAATTTTCTTATTTATCTATTTTAGAAGGTTAATACAAAAAAAAGAAAAAAAATCTTTTAACATTTCAAATTCTTTGAAATATATTTGTAGAATTAAATTCTATTAGTGAACTATTACGAACGGCCGTTATTTTTATAAAATTACTATTTTATCTTTTCAAATGTACCCTTCCACCGTCACGATTCTCTTATTGCCCTTAGGGTGCGTTTGGTTCGCATTATAAAAGATTACTAGAAATAAAAGATATCCGAGAATCTTATTCCTATTCATCCTATTACTAAGAATGTGGAATTTCTGTGTTTGGTTCGCACGGTAATATTAATTAGCCATGTTATTTAATATTACAAAAAAATATAATTAATTAATTAATTAATTTAATTAATTTTAGATAATGTTATTAAAAATTTCAACATCTTTTTAGAAAAAAATGAGAGAGAGTATAAGTTAGAGAGAGAGAGCATAATTAAAAAATAGAAAGAAAAATATAGTCGAAATTAGAGGGAGTGAGAGAGTTGAAATTTTAGAAAGAGAGAGAGAGAGAAAGCTTAGTTTTGAGAGAGAAAAAAAAAAGTTGAATTTTAAAGAGAAAAATAAGTTTAGAGAGAGATATAAGGTTAGAGTGTAAAGAAAAATAATATCAATTAGCCGGCGGGTAGGAAGAAAGAAGGAGATTAGATATATTATGATTACTTAAATCCATTAATATGAGGATACCCATCCTCCCTCAAGGGAATGAGATTAGTACTGTGGGGTGAATCTTATTCCCAAGTGTATCCAATATTACCAACTGGATTACTTAGTGCGTTTAGCCAAACACCGTCATATTTTTTTATTCCCATTGGATTATTAGGAATCTTTAAAAGATAGCGCGAACCAAACGCACCCTTAAGTTAATGACAAAATAAGTATTTTAACTTATGACCATTTCAAATATAGTCTTTTATCGTCATCAAATTTTTTATTTTGATTTTTTTTAACTTTGATAGAAATTTAGTCTGAGTTTAATCTGAGATGACTTAATAGATACTAACAATAAACTATTTTTAAATAATAAAAAAATATACAAAAAAATTATTTAAAATAAAAAATATAAGATATTTCAGAATATTTGAATGGTATATAAATAATTATTTTTTTTCTATAATAGTGAATAAGGATAAGTATTAAAAAATCTCAAAACTGGTTAAGCAATTTACACATTTATTAATGTAGGATGACCCACTGAGAAACCACTCATTTTGACCACGCATCTCAGTAAAAATAAATTATTTATAAGAATAATAATGGAATGAAAAAAAGAAAAGCAACTTTATCTGATAATATTTTTTTTTTGAGAGAGAAAGAAATATAATAAATTATTCACTTTATTTATATTTTAAAATATAAATTTATTTAAAAATATAATATAACTAGATTTTGAATTTGAATAAACGATGTTAGTGTTGACTCTTTCCGAGTGGCCACATGGGCGCACAAATCACATGCCCTGGTGCCCTGGGGACCAGGATTTGGACCTGCAGGGTCCACGTACGGATGTGGGGAAGGTGCAAAACAAAAATATCAGCAGCAGCAACATTTTCCCGGGAATGGAGGATTACCGCTGCTTTACCCAATCGACAAAGCAAAGCACTAGCATTGGCCCGTATTGTTGACCTGTTGCGGTACCTTTTTTCAAATACTCCTCCTTTTCCATACTCCATACAAATCCCTTTTCGAAGCCAAACCCTTATCACTTCACCAAATTGCCCCATCACGGTGATGAAAGGGTCCCATTACTGCTCCCCACTACCACTAAAAAAAATAAAAATATCTGGTACCTATAAAAGGGCATGTTTGCACCCAATTGGTCCCTTTTAGATTCCCAATTTCTAATTTTAGGTTAGGGTTCAATTGGATAGTGATATTAACAGTAGTACAAAAATAATAATAAGTTATTACGATATTATTATTATTAACAATAAACATTTAACTCGATCATTGTCGAGTTAGTTTGACTAAGTTCAGTGCATTTGACTCTTAAAATTCGAATAACCTCTTTTTAGTAAGATATTTATTATCTCATTAATTGCTAGTGTTGAAGTTTTTTTAACTTATAATTTTGAATAACCCCTGTTTTAGTGCTGCTGCGATTTTCAAACAGAGCTCTTACAACGGCGTTGTTTTGTCAACAGCTGAGAAAAGTTCTTTTTTTAAAAAAAAAAAATATATCGAAATCGCTCTGTGACCAAAAAGTAAAAAACTGTAGATTAGAACTTATGTATTTTGATTACAGAAGCAAATTTCAGTTTTCATCGTTGTAAAAGTTCCAAACTACAAAGAGCCAAACTAAATAAGGCACTTTCAACAAAAGGATAATAAATTTTGTGCATTTTTGCTAGTGCGATGACACCCACCAACATTAAACCCACTAGCAACTTCCAAATAAAATTTGCTTCTGAACATAAACCTAATTTTGTCTTTATTTTCTTTTAAGAGTTAATTATATACAGCTCCCTGTAAATATATCAAATAGCAGATATATTCCCACAAAGTTTAACATTTTATATTTATTTTTTTAAAAATCCTAACGTTTTCAAACGTATTCCTACTGTTAGGATCCGTTAAAATATATATATATATATAGTTAACTATAAAATACTTAATCCTGTTTACTGAATAAGGTAAATTAACTTTTTTATCTATTTTTTTTTTTTTTGGTACAGAGAGGCATATTTATGATGATAAAAATATTATTTTATTTATTTTTTTGTTAAAAAATAAATAGTACTTTAACGGTAACAAACTAGACAGATAAATTTGAATTTTATTAGACTTTTATAAGAATTAATATGAAAAAATTAAACTTTGTAAGAATATATTTGTTATTCGATATATTTAATAAAATTAACTCTTATTTTAATAACTCGAACATCTAGATAATTCTTTTCGTAAAGACGATTTGACTTCTTTCCTCGTGTTGGGGAATCTGTGATCACAAGCCGAGCCAGACTGCCGCTTATTCCTCCACCAGCATGAAAAAAGTGGAACATCTCTCGTAGTTGCATTCAAACATGTCTAGTGTTTTTTTCTCAAAAAAAAAAAAAAAAAAAAAAAAAAAAAAACATGACTAGTGTTTTTTCTCAAAAAAAAAAAAAAAAAAAAAAAAAAAAAAAAATTTTTTTTTGAAAAAAAAAAAAAAAAAAAAAAAAAACATGACTAGTGTTCCTCCAGACAAGCGGCACAAACACGCCCTCTCCAGCACCACCCCCCCACTCCAGAAGAATCAAATAGACAGAGACTTCTCGAATGTACAGATCAGAAAATCCCTCCACTCTATTATTCTTTTTTCATCTTTTCCTATATGCCCCTAAAATCCAACACCCCTCTAAAAAAAAATACCTGCTAGATGGTTCGAGGCTGAGTCTATAGTAATTTAATTTTCCATACTTTTCACTTGCGTGCATATTAATTTCACACCGCCATACATAGTTATTAGGATAAATTACACTTTTGGTTCACAAACTATGAAGCGCGCGACACTTTAAATCTATAGTTCTCGAATTTTATGAGTTGTAACAGTATCCTACTTGATGATGTAACAATAATTAAAGTGCTAAATTACTTGGATATTAGTAATATATCAATACTTATTGAAAAATATTAGACTGTGTCACTTAATTGTAATAATTTAAAAAGTTTGATCACTAAAATATCACGAGTCTTATAGTTCGGGATAAAAATTATAATTAATTAAAATTTAAAGAGTAAAGTGTTACAAGTCTCGGACCAAAAGTATAATTTACCTTAATTATTATTTTAATTTTAAATTCTTTCCAAAATTTAACTATTTACTTTTACATGCAGTATAAAGTATAAACTCACTTTTCTTTAAATAGAATTAAAATTTTATTCTGCTTTTCTGTAATGCTTGTGTGGAGTAAAAATGCCAATGCATTCCGTCGGAACAGTAAGCAGTAACTTATTATTTTCGCTAAATAAAATACTTTGGTTATAAAAATTCTAAGTAATTTATCTCCACTCCAACACTTTCTTACATAAAATTTTAAACTTTTTTTTTAAAAAAATAATAATAAATTTAGCAGCAGCAGTAAATTATATTTGAATCGAGTAGCAATAATAAGGGACCAGTACTATTACCATAGGGGACTACTCATTCATTTCACTATTCAATTCGTGAGTCCACAAACATACAAACATGTTCCATCCTCTACCAAGCTCTCTCCTCCTCCTCCTCCTCCTCTATGCGCTCTTCCTCTCCGTCGTCTACGCTGCAGAGCCCTCCTCCGCCGCCTCCGCCGCGCACCTGCGCCCGGGTTACTACTCGTCGACGTGCCCGGGCGCCGAATCCACCGTGCGCGGCGTCATCCGCCGTGCCATGGCCCGCGAGCGCCGCAGCGCCGCCTCCGTCATGCGCCTCCAATTCCACGACTGCTTCGTCAATGTCCGCACCCTGCACTTCTAAAGATAGCATACTATCTGCTTTATTTATTAAAATGATGAATTAGGTTAGCGGTGTGAGGCAACAGTAGGCCTGTTTTTGATTGGTTTTAATAATTTAGGGGTGTGATGCGTCTTTGTTGCTGGATGATACGCCGACGATGTTGGGGGAAAAGCTGTCGCTGTCGAACATAAACTCGCTGAGGTCGTACGACGTGATCGACGAGGTGAAGGAGGAGGTGGAGCGGGAGTGCCCCGGCGTCGTCTCCTGCGCCGATATCATCGTCATGGCCGCTAGAGACGCTGTTGTCCTGGTACTATTATAATTTTTTCTCCGAAATATATCGCTGTATCGCTCACTGTCGAGGGCGATGGCGAAATAGTAATACATAATGTAAATTTTGAATAATTGAACATTCAATGTTTTTGTTTCCAGCTTTACTTTTTTTTTAAAAAAAAAAAGAAAAGAAAATCAGCAACACAGGAGATTTTCAGACCGAACACTGACTGATTCAGTGATTCTCTGCATTCAATTATTCCTGGGCTGTTTCCGTTACATATTATTATTGCATTTACTACACAGATGCGCACTCATCCGTTATCAATAAATCAGGTGAATTGTTTTGGAACACTAGTTAATTGGATTCATAAGAATTATTATACTTTCTATGTAAATGCGTGTCTACTTTGCTGGCAGAGTGGAGGACCGTACTGGGACGTGAAGCTCGGCCGGGTGGACAGCTTGACGGCTAGCCAAGAGGACGCGGACCGGATCATGCCGAGCCCGAGAGCGAACGCGACGTCGCTTATCAACCTCTTTGCGCAATTCAACCTCACCGTCACCGACCTGGTCGCGCTCTCCGGCTCGCACTCCATCGGCGAGGGGCGGTGCTTCTCCATCGTCTTCCGCCTCTACAACCAGTCGGGTTCGGGGCGGCCCGACCCGCACATGGACTCGGAATTCAGAGGGAAGCTCGACACCCTGTGTCCAAAGGGCGGGGATGGGAACGTGACCGGCGGGCTCGACGCCACTCCGGTCGTGTTCGACAACCAGTACTTCAAGGACTTGGTTCGGCTGAGGGGGTTTCTGAACTCGGACCAGACGCTGTATTCGGACAACGAGAAGACGAGGGAGCCGGTCGAGTGTTTCAGCCGCGATCAGGAAGCATTTTTCGCGGCTTTCGTCGAGGGAATGGTGAGGATGGGAGACTTGCAGTCCGGGAGGAGAGGGGAGATCAGGAGGAACTGCAGGGTGGTGAATGGTCAAAGCATGAGTGTTGATTTTATGGACATAAACGGTCAAGGAAGGAGGATTTTGGAAGAGTAGAGTACAAGGATTTCGGAGTTCATATCATAAGATAGTTTGTTAACAAGACCAATATCAACACTTGCCTGGTATGTGCTAAGATTTGTATTCATATTTAACTTCCTAGAGCTTTTGAATATTGATATATTTTTGATCTGCGTGCATGGATCAAACTAAAGCATCTGTATCATCTATATAGACAGATCGACAATATATATTAAAAAGGAACAATGTGAGAAACGGATAGCGATACGCAAAAATAATAGCAATCTCACTTCAAATACATTAAACCTGTCACCTATGTAGAGAGGAGTTTAAATATGAAAGCATCGAGCTCAAGGCAAAAGAACCAAAACAGTAGTCATGCGGCCGAGTAGGTAGAAAACGCTAATTAAGACAATCAAACAATCATCTAATTAACATTCGCGGCATAACAACAATCACATTAATATAATAAAACATACTTTAGAGAGTTTGATCTGAGAGTTCAATAACAAGAATGTGATTCAATCGGCTACAAAATCGGAAAAACAAGAAACCAACCAGAGGGCAAAATTCACAAGCGAAATTACCACTCTAGTATAACATCTTTACTCCAAAATCCGAACGTCAAGGTCTATCAGGCCGCAACAGATGGCTTAGAGGCAGCAGAGAGCTTCGACCTCCTCTTTGCCAAGCTCTCGCTCCTGCGTTCGCGCTGCTCCTTGAGTCTGGTCGCAAGGAGCTTCTGGTACTCCGCAGCTTCGGCCTTGGCCTTTGCAATCCTCTTTTTCTTTTCCGCAATTCTGGCTCGCTTCCTTTGCAGAGTAAGCGGAGTAACCAGCCTCTGAATTTTAGGTGCCTTGCTGCATTTCTTTCCTGCAAATAAAAGTAGCAGTATTTGCAATTAAAAAAAATCATCCCTTCCGATAAAAGACCATCAAAATTAACAAGAAGAAAAGGCAAAGTCTATAAATAAATTCTGCAGGCAGGCTAAGATGTACCCTTATCTCAAACTATCTTCTTTTTCTACTTTTAACTCTTTGCAAGACAGTACTAAATGAGCACCAAACAATTTTTGAGTTTCCTCGGAAAAAAGGTCCTGAAGTTACACCAATACAAGCAGCTTTACTTAGAAAACAAATGTAACCGGCATCAGGAGTGCAACAGAGTAAAGATATTCGTGGGACATCATAACCTACGGTTACCTCCATACAAATATATATGCCAACACCAAAACCTGCAAAAAATTTCTCTACAACACTCTAGTCACAGCATAGCCAGCAAAACATATACCCACCTGATTTGGTAGTGAAGGTCCGGCGATATGTATTGACATACTTTCGAACATCATCTTCCTTGGATAGATTGAACAATTTCCGAATCTTGGAAGCCCTCTTAGGTCCTCTCATCCTTGGCTTCTCAATGTCGGTTAACCCCGGAAGGTCATTCTCACCTTTCTTAACAATCACCAAGTTCAAAACTGACAGATCCGGACTGACAATACATCCCCGCACGGATTTCCTCCTGCGCTCTCCGTCCCGCCGACCATACCCACGAAAGCATGGCGTGCCTGCATGCAATATAACAATAGAAGAAAAGATATTAGGCAGTAACCTAGACTCCTGATATGAAAAATCTAAGCAATAAGATATCCTGCCTATGTGGAAGGTTATAAAGATGGATAGTGAGAATAAAAAAAAAGTTAGAGTGTACTCACCTCTGTGCAGAAGAAGGCGGACACGGCCAGGAGTTAGGACTCCTTGCTTCATGGGAAATCCTTGCTTGTCGCATCCTCCCATGATCTTAAACACATAGCCCTTGAATTCCTGCACATGTAAATCATTGATTTATCTATATGGTGAAGGAACTTAATGTATTCAGCACTTTTTCGGAATGACATTTTGTTGAATTATACCTCGCCAAGAGCATCACCACTAACTTCCTGAGAGATTCTCTTGTCGAAAAATGCCCGCCTAAACGAAAAGGAAATTAATCCAAAATAATTGATTAATACCAAAAACTAAGTCATCGGGCAAAGGGAAAGAGGAAACTGCACAGTATCGCCAGGAAAGAAGGTGATACATACGGTGACAGACCTTTTAAATCATCAAATTAGAGCGAGTACGATGATTTAAACAGGATTGATACACAGTATTTGAGTCTCAGTATCACATGGGTTAATTCTCATATTGTTATATCACTTAGTTGATACAAACAATTCCACATTATGTTTTCTCTGTTAATAAAGAATACAAATTAATCAAAAGGACAAACAAAAAAGTCCCACTCAAAACAATGAAAGTAAAGTTGCCACTGCAAAACAATTTCCGCATGATACTCCAATAACCAACCTACTACTCTACGAACATTTCTGATAAGAAAAGGCATTAATCTAATTTGCATTGCTTCTCTCTCTAAGTTAATTCCAGGATCAAAATACTCGAGAAATAACTGCTAGCTGAAAACAACAAAAAGATTCAATCCAAAACAGCTATAAACAAAGAGCATTAAGATCACAGCATTTAGATCAAACCAAAACATACATTTGCATAAAATCAAGTAAGCACAAAAACAACATCATTTAGCATAGATTTGCTCACAGTTTCTGGTCGTCATCGATCTCGAGCTTCTTCTGGCACCCAGTGGTCGGATTTGCGATATTGAACTGTATCACATCATCGAAAACAACACTAAAATGTTTAGAAACACCAAAATATCGCGAAATCGCCTCCTAATTACTAAAAAATTAGTGCCATGAGGAAAAGAATCCAAGTAGAAGCTCATGTTCGAGGCTAGGGTTTTACGAGTGGAGGAGTAGGAGGAGAAGCACCTTCATCTTGGATCGAGCCCCCCGCGCCGCCGCCGCCGCCGCCGAGAGAAGAGACGGAGCACAAAGGAGAACAGCGACCGCTAGGGTTTTTCGACGATTCCATGTTGAGCTCCGAAACTTTATGTAGTTGACCGGTACGGCACGTGACACGCGCGTGATTCAAAAATTAGAGTAACGGGCCTTGGACTATTGTGGGCCGGAATTATGGCCCAATTTTAGAAGACCATAGTTCCAGTGATATATAGCTCGGGCAAATTACAAGTTTTACTCCAAGTTTGACTCCTATTTTAATTTCATCCTTATAGTTTAAATTTTAATAATTTCGTACCTGGAATTTAACGAAAATTTTGATTTTTTTTTCCTTTGGAATTGGTATCCTAAGCAAAATCTGATGATGGTGCTTGTATGATTTTTTTTGGGAAGATGTTCCACATGGTACCAAAGTAGTTTCCATATTAAAAGCTAAGATAATTGTTCAAATCATGAAAGAGAATTTTGAAACAAAGTTTGAAATTCAAGAAAAATGGCCTAAACCAGAAAAAAATCAAAGCAATTTTAAAGGAATTACATTCAAAATAAAACTCCACAGAGGTAACATGCACGAAAAAGAATAATATTGATGCACACATATACTGTAAGGATAATTATCTTAACAAAATTAGTGACCAGATCACAGAGTTTACAGTCATATAGAGACCATGTCCATGCATATAAGCATACACCCATGAAAAAAAAAAATGAGAGTTCTAGTTTCATGTACAATCTATGTAGTTTCCACACCAAAAAACAAAGAAAGAAACAGAAAAAGGTATAGATAAAAGAATACACAAGATAAACAGAAGGAGATGATATCAATAATAATCCTCCATCTCCACGGTGAGTTCGGGGCCGACGTACGGTGCTCCGACAACGGTAAAATCTTCTGGCAGGTCAGTCTCTTCTAGGATGGCACAACCTAAATACCAAACAAAGAAGAATATTTCTGAGCTAAAGACCTCATGGATGCTCTCATTTTGGTACTTTGTTTCTCTAATTTATTCTCATAAAAGAATAAGTTTTATTTGAGTACAGTTATTCTGAGGTGCAGATTTTCTGTAATCCTCAGATGCACAAAATTTCTACATACTGAGGATTTTGATGAGAGTAGTGATGAATCAATTGACCGAAAAAAGAAGGGACTGCAGATCAGTTAAGATTGATCTCGCTTTTCTATGCGAGTTCTGCTGCAGCGAGAAAATTCTTTTGCACACCGCGTTGCGGGATATCGGCGATGGAAACTCACCAGGAAGTGAAGGTATCGGAATCTCGTTAAAGTAAGTAGAAGGTCTTTCTCGCTCATCCGAGTATGGTGGAGCCAAGATGTCCAAGACGGCGCACGGAGTGATCGCGGTGAAGGAGTGGATGTTTCCGCCGCTCCTTGGGAACAAAACTGAGGCCTTGCACGGAGCTTCCATGACGCGATCGTCCGCCGCTATTCTTGCTAGCCCGCCTACAGAGTGTATTCAATAGCTACAATTAGGCTAATTTCTCGTTGAAACTTTTCATTTCAAGTTTACTGCAATTATATTTAAAAAAAAAATTACTGGAGAGCAGTTATAACAGTTAGAAGTTTCGTGATTGTAACGATCAACTGACACTTTTTCAGGAGGTTTACTGAAGAAAGAACTTGATTGTTTCATAGAACAAACTTGGCGTGATCGAACTGTTATAATTGAAACTATATACGAAGATAAATCAAGCCAGGAACAAACATCAGAGATCAAAATAGTAATTATCCTTTAACTATCACAGTAAATAAAATTGGTAAAGTTCGCTTACTTTTTTTGGGTCTTGAATTTGGTGTTGTAACCCAATCATAGGACTTCAATTGAACTGAACCATACAGTACTTTGCTAAGTACTACCATGTTTGGATGATCATGTAAAGGAAATGTAGCTCCAGCAGGGAAACAGAACACCCCGATCTGTTAAGCCAAAAACTACACATATTTGATTGAATTGCTACAAAACAAAGAAAGAGTTTGAATTTTAAAGCTAGCATACCGAGAAATCGTCGCACTCGTGGATGTGTATGTACGTAACCTGCGTTACTGATTGCGCTAAGAAAAGCCCGTATTGGCTCTTCGGAATTGGCTCATCCTCCATCAATCTTTCATCAGTTCTCGTTGCGTCGATTCCCACATCCGCTGGTTCCATCGCATCTAAAATACGCAAAAGAACATAAATTACGTCACCACGAATTAACATGAGTATGAAATAAAACACCAAAAAATGATTAGGAGTTAAATCAACTTACCGAGTAGCCCTTGCAGCCATCTGATCTGCTTGAGTGTAGGAAGCCCTTCTTTCCCCGACGAGAAGTTCCAATCACACGCATCGTAAAGCTCTTGGATTTTGCTCATCCCCATGGATTGTAATGCCATGTTTGTCACTAGAGCTTTGTCAATTAGCTAGTTTCGTATTAAATGATGTAAACAACTGTTTTAGAGTTACATTTTTGTTTGCATATGCATGTTCATATAAATAGGGAGAAATACTAGGACCGGTGCACACATTCACCGGATAAGGAAACTGTGGGCCTTTTTGTTAACTTTACTTTTACAGGGGGCCTTTTCAACTCCTCTCCTCTTTGGCTTCTACTGTTTTGCCACTGAAATGGTCACGTAAATGCACTTTCCAACGAACGATAATAGTACCGTGCGTGTTGTTTTTAATGTTTTTATGAAATGAAATGTTATTTGACTATATTGAAACACGTAGCATTGTGGGCCCGTATCATAGACCGTTTATTTAATCGGACGGTTGTGATTTCTCTAATCCTTTAACCTGTGGATTAGTCGTTAACCACGGTTAGGATCTATTGGCGAGTAGGTTGGATCCAGCGACGTGCGCGTTTAAGTCCTCCTTCATTTTCATACTAGTGCAAGTACCGCGCTTCGGAACGGATATACTCGATAAAAATATATAATTATTAAAATTTTAAAATTAAATAATTATAACTAAATAGGGAAAACTTTAAAAAAACCCCTGTGTTTCGCACTTTTTCATTTTAGTACCTTGTGGTTTAAAGTGTATCAAGTTAGTATCCTATGGTTTCTCACTTTATCACTTTAGTACCATGTGGTTTAAAATGTATCAAGTTAGTACTCTATGGTTTTATTTTTGTATCAAATTAGTATTGTATGATTTTATTTTTGTATCAAGTTAGTACCCTGTGGTTTTTAAATCACAGAGTGCTAAAATGATAAAGTGCGAAACTATAGGGTACTAACTTGATATACTTTAAATCACAGGGTATTAAAGTGAAAAAGTGCAAAATCACAGAGTATTAACTTAGATACACTTTAAACAACAGGACACTAAAGTGAGAAAAAGTGAAACCACAAGGGGGTATTTGAAGTTTTTCCATAAAAAAATTATAAAATAGTGTTATGTGCTTTACAAATATAACTTTTTTATTAATATTTTTTTAATTTTTGAATAGTTATATTATTTTAACAATTTTATTTAAAAATTAATCAAATTTAATAGTTTTGAAAATTATTTTATAAATAACTTTTTTAACTAAAAAGTTAAAATTGGGGAACTTATTTAAAATTGCCGAAAAGGCAAAGATATTTTTACCTTGTTAAAATAATATAACTATTCATCAAATTTAATAGTTTTGAAAATTATTTTATAAATAACTTTTTTAACTAAAAAGTTAAAATTGGGGAACTTATTTAAAATTGCCGAAAAGGCAAAGATATTTTTACCTTGTTAAAATTTATTAGAAAAAAAATTATCTTACATGCACATGATATATGTATATATATATTTTGAGAGATAGGTGGCACGCTATTTGTTTCGTTTTATTTTATTTAGAAATAAACTTAGCTAGAAATGTGAATCAACTAGGATTCGAATTTGGGTCTCAGATACCAACCACCAAGCTCTTTGCCACTTGCTCTAAAGACGATATATATTAATTAACATTCTATACACCACAACTTATATTAGATGATAAATATTTTAATATTAAAACTTAATTAAATATATATGACCTACAAAGTTAATGATTTAAAATTTTATTTAATGAATTAGATTTTAAAATAAAAAACAACGAAAAAAAGAATTGAAGAATAAAAAAAAATATAAATAAGGAAATTGAAGATGAAACAATAGCTATTACAGTAAAAATATAAGAAGTATTTAAAAAAAAAACTACAATCTATATCTAAATGCTCAATATTATAAAATTAAAATTTATTTTTAATACAAACAGTCTAAAATATTTAAAAATTATTTATATATTTTAAATTTTTATAATAAAAAAAATAGATTGGATTTAAAAAAAATTATAAATCTTTTTTTCCGGAGAGCGAAAAAAATTTCAGAGAGAGGAAAAAAAAATTTCTCCTTCCCTCTCCCCCGGCTGGGCCCAACTTGCACCGGGCCCACCCGCGCCAGCACCCCTCTCGTGCCAGGGCGCCTGCGCCTGCACCCGCCCGCACCTCCGCCCCTCGGTGCCACGTGGATCCCAACTGAGTATTTATATATTTATATAAATATAAATATAGATAGGAATAATTTCATAGATGCCCCTCTAGAAACTATTAATTTCATCAATACCCTTCCAAAATTAATAATATCACAAATACCCTCCAAAATGTGAAAAATTATCATAAATACCCTCCTCTAGTTAAGATTCATTAAAGCCCATTTGAATCGGAGTTAAATTTTAAAAATACCATTTTTACCCTTTATCTCTTTTTAATAGTAGAAATACTAATAGGTATTTCAAAATAATTTTTGTAAATCTAAATTTGAGTATTTAATATATAAATAGTTAATTAAATTATTAATATATATTAATTAATAAAAAATATATAAAAATTGTATTTTAAATATAGTATGTTTTTATCTGATTTTGGTTTTGTTTTTGGTTTTGGGTTTCGGTTCAGATTCGGTTTAAATATAGACCAAAACTATATAACTGAATTTACATACGACGGGATTTTATTTTTTGGTATCTATAACTAAAACTATCCCCTATTCAGCATTGATTAAACTTATCCCATTTTAAATCGAGTTTAGATAAAATTCCGTATCTATATCAATTCACATTCCTAATTAGTAATAGTAATTTTGAAATAAATTATAGATTTTATTTTTTTCCTATTTAAAAATAAATCACATAATTGTTTTGTCGATTGAAATAAAAAGAGAGTTTTGTTCAAAAGCTAAAATATATTATATTTCAGTTTTTTAATACACTTAATGCAGATAAAATTATCGAGAATAATTTTGATTAAAAAAATTTTTAAGTTTTCAAGATTAAAGAAAGATCGGATAATTCCTTAACATTATTTTCATTTAAATTTTATATATATTTATTTATTTGATAAAAAATAAATAGAGCCATTAGATTTGGTAAAATCATCAAAAAAAACTAAAAAATTCTTTTTTTTTTATACACTGAAATTAGGTTTTTTTTATAAATAAAAAGTTAATGGGGTATCAACTAAAAAATGAAAGTTGAGGGAGCTGTTTCAAAATGCATATAGTTGAGGGGGTTTCCACACATTTTTAGTTAAAAGATATTTGAGGGTAAATAAGTCATTTTAAAAATTAACCCATCTTTAACCATGTAATAACTATAGTAAAACTAACCTAACTAACAGTAGGGGTATTAATGATAATTTTTTGTGTTTATAGGGGTATTGGTGATATTTTAAACTTTATAGGGGCATCTATGATATTTTAAACTTTGGGAGGGGTATCCATGAAATTGCCCCATATAGATATATAGATATAGACTAATTAAGTATACGTGCAAATACATATAACAATTATTTTAATTTATTTTAAATTAATATAAATTTGCACATTATATTTATTTAAAAATTTATAGTTTATAAATTTATATATTATATTTTATTAGAAAATATTTGTAATATTCTATATTTTTTTGTATACATTAAATATTTTTATATATTGTTTAATTTCTGATGATCTAAAATTTAAATATGTGTTTTAAACAAAAAGTATCAAAATTTAATTCATATTTATTTCAAAATTTAAAATTTAATTTTGATCTACTATAAATAAAATTTTTGAATAAGAATGCTATTTTTTAACAAATTAATCATAACCGTTCGTTCTTATTTGAGATTTTTCTAATTAAATCATCATATCCGCTCATAAAAAATATAGTTTTTTTTCTATTTCGATTCCTTTATAGATGGATAAGAATATTATTTTTTAACAGATTAATCATAATCGTTCGTTTTTATTTAAGATTGTTTTAATTAAGTGATCATACTCGTTCGTAGAAAATATGGAGAATATTATTTTATTCTTTTTGAATTCCGTCTATTATTGTTGGAATTTCTATATGCTTTTATATATAATATAGATATAGATATAGATATCATGAAATAATTTACTTCTCATCGTTACTCTGAATATAATTCAATTGATTTTTACAACAAAACTTTGATTTTTTTTTTTATTTTGCAAAACCTAACTGTTAAAGATTATGTTTTTTTTTATTGGTTTGTTTCATGTACCCGATCTGCGAAATATATCAATAGATCTTGAGATTAATTTCTATTGATGGAGTTTAATAGAAGATTGAATTAGACTTTGATTTGGCGCTGCCGTAATCCCGGTGGACTAGGAATCGAATTAGGATTTCAATTCCTAATTTGACTTGTTGACCGGGCTAATGCGTATTACATATATCATGTACCGTCGATAAAAAGGGGAGCGCGCGAGTCGATAATTAATTAACATGATATACTGTGGCTAATTAATACACCACCGGGTGGCCGTACGGCAGCAAGGGAAGGATCGGGACAGAATCGGATTCTCCACTAATTACCTGAGCGGTTCGGATTCTTTGCAACAACGACACAAAGAATTTTGGTCAGAAATATTTACATTTTTCTAATTTGATCTTCTCGTTTTCGATTTTTGGTTATTTTTGAAATTTTCGTTAGAGCAAAAAAAGATGAGATTCACTATAGGACTCTTAATTTTTTATTTGGAAAAGATATAATGTATAAGTTTGTACATATAATGCATGCAAAATACATTATTTCTTATTCCTAATTTTAGGCAATTTAAAGCCAATCAGAATTTGCCATGTATGCCCATGATCGCTTGCGTTGACCTTTTCGAGACGTCGGTAGGGAGAATTGGTTTTTCCAAATCATGGTCCAAATTTCAAAATCCAGTTCACAGTTATGCTTCCGTAAAACGATTTTCGTTTTGGATTGGATAATAACGTGATATGGATGTACATATTTGTATCTTTTCACTCTATTTTAGGGCCCATGCTTGGACTATAAAAAAGCATAGAAAACAAAAAAAGAGAAACGGGAGAAAAGGTATTACACTGTAGGTGTTTTAATTTCAATTTTGTATTTAATTTTGAAGGGCTTTTTGCACAATCAAATTTAATATGGGGGTCTCTTTGGAAGAGTGTAATTTTCTATGATAATCTAATTCCTAATAGAGTTGTCAACCGAGTCAACTAGAATTATCTTGTTGCTAAAGTAATATTTTTTTTTTTTCTGATTAGAGATAAGTTTATTTAAACAAATTATAGGGAAGGAATCCGATAGGATTTTCTTTTTTTTTCTTCCCAGATTCTAGTCTCAATAGGTTAATGCATCTAATTATAAATTTTCCCAATTATGAACTCTTTTGTTCTCACAAATTGATCAATCAGTGTTTCTTTTTTCTTACATAAATAACAGGGTTCAGCAAAATTTGAGGAGGAAAAGCGCTTTTTGCTGAAGTCATGGATTCCTCTCCTCATCTTGCTACAGAAAAACGCTCGAGCAATAAGAAACTCTCGGATTTGATAGAACGGTTTAATTCGTCTGCAGCGGGCTGTTCTGACAGATCCCATGTAGAGAAACAGGTGCGGAATTTCGACAATGCAGTAGCCTTTAGGAACTCCGTGAAGGCTCAATTCGGCGAACAAAGCGAAACATACGAAAAATTCATCAGACTCATGTCCGGCCACCAGCGCAACAGCATCAAATCCGACTCGGCTATCGCGGCTGTGAAGGAACTCCTCGGGAACCACCCGGATTTAATCAGGGGTTTCAACACTTTCTTGCCGAGAGTCAAACAGCGCGAAATGCAGGATAAATGCACTAGTTTCCTGAACAAATTGAAGCATCGTTTCCTGAACGACGAGAACTGCATTTGCTCGTCTTTCGTGCGTATCTCGTCTATGTATCGAGATCGGAGCATGTCGGTCCATCAATTCTGCGAAAAGGTTGCAGCGCTTTTTTCTGCCCACCCAGACTTGCTCAAGGAGTTCGAAGAGTTTCTACCTGATGCATATAGGAAACCCAGATGCTCCGGTGGTGATATTGCGCCTGCTGCCGCATCGCTGTGCGTGACGATCGGTGCAAAGACGGTCAAAGTTGATGATCCAAAGCATAGGCATAAGAGACAGCATGCAAGAAACAAGCGGATCAGACATGAACCTGCATCTTGTCGATGGACGGCGTCCAAGAGAGCAGTTATGGAGCCTTCAGAACCACTCGACACTTCGAACCTGGAGCGATGTACCCCTAGTTACTGCATATTGCCGAAGAACTATAGACTCCCAGTTGCAAGTTACATGTCGAAACTCAACAAATCGGTTCTGAATGATACTGTGGTATTGGCTTCGAAGAGGAAATGCCGACGATAAAGAAATCGAGTTCGAGATAGATTTGGAAAGCAAACAGGCGAATGCAATATCTAAACATGTAAAAGTAGCAGTTGTCTGTTGGTAGCTCGAAAGAATTTTTACACCTTGAGTTGGTTTTGTAAAAAGTTTGTCTTCTTTAGATATCTAACTAGAAAGCTGGTTCAGATTGTTCTTTTTTCACTAAAAGTGCAGAGTTAGTATTAGTTGGCTAAAGGTATTGTTAAACAAAGTGATACATCTGAAGTTCCGAATAATCCATCCAAAAAAAAAGTACTAGAAATTTCCTTGTTTCTATTATTCGCAGTGCATATGCAGGAGAACTGCCTGAAGAATGGTGGCAGCTAAATGATATACTGCACTTCATGTTGGCTATTTAAGTTTCTCAAACTTGATAGCATATTCAGATGATCTTTTTCATGAAAACATTAGTAGGTGTGTGAAAATAATAGGCATCTGGATGCATGTGATTTAGAACTCTTAAAAGCAAGCATGAAACAAGTAAATAAAAAGAGACAATGCATTGATCCGAAAGAGTTAAATTTGAACTTGATCCTTCAAACTAGATTTCGAACAGATCAACTATGTTCTTGCAACATACATGTCCCACAAACCTAACCACCACAGAGTAATTTACAGTGAACTTAAAGCTCAAATCCTGGAAACCTAGCACTCTCTGGCGACATCATGTCAAACCAGAGGCATGCCACTCCGGCAAAACCTTGGAAAAGAGAGTATTTATTCTCTCCGTAATCTTTATCATCATAAACCTTAAGCTTAAGTGTGTTCTGATACAGTATGGAGGAAAATGTTGCAGCTCTCTCAAAATATATGTTCTCCTTTGTTAGTCGATACAATGAAAGGAAAGCATAAGCATTTCCAGCTATTCCATCAGCAAGTCCGTAACTGTCGTTTAATCCCCTCTTCCACACCACTTCCCCTGCGTCAACCGCTGCATCTTGGTATTCCTTATTCTTTAGGTATATGTCACTTGAAACTTTTTCACCGGATAAGACCTGCAATACAGAGAATTTGAATAGGAATTCTTCTCTATCTTGCGAAGGATTTGGAAATCAGATGAAGCAAAAATGTGTTTATTGCGTATTAATGGCTGTCAAAGAAACATAAACTAGAAAGGTCGTGAACTCTCAATCTGAATCATAACACAATTTCAATCCTTGAAATGTACACATCGAAACCACAGGGTTTACTGACCTGAGCAGCCTTGCAAAGCATAATTGCAACACCCCCAGCTCCATGGGACCATTGGACTAGCTTGTCCCGCGCATTGCCCTCACTTGAGGGGTAGTTCTTGCTATGTTCAAACCTATTCCGAATCATGTATTGGATCGTTTCCTCGACGTCCTTGCGGTCTTGACCATTGAGCTTAAAGTGGAGCAGCACATGGAGAATCCCAGACAAGCCGTGGGCCGCGCCCCAGAAGCACGTGCCCTGCCATCGATACATTAGAGGGCATTGCATGGTGTCTGACGCTCCGGTCCGACCACCGGCTAGGACGGCCTCCACTATTGGGTCAGTTAGTTCATCTGGGACTGTGCCTGGCCCGAGGTGCTTGTTGATAAAGAGCACAGCAAAGAGGAAGCCGGCTCGACCGTGGAGTAGCTCATAGGACATGCCGAACCCCCCCTCCTCGGGTCCGACTGAAAGAGCTTTTTCTCCAGCTACCTGATTTAAATTTTTGCAATTCTCTTAATTTAGATCATGTCCTTAAACTTATTTCAGATTTGTTGGTAAAATTTTGCAGCCTATTTCGCACATAATGACTAAGTATAAGTTTAGAAGATTGTTTTTGAAGAATTATGAAATATCTAGGCATGTGAATAAATGCTGTTGAGAACATGGAGTGTCTAGAGGTCAAAATCCGTCTATTTTTTGAATCCTAAGATGGACTCACACATCTTGTATGAGAAACTGAAAGGATAAGGTACAATTGGCCGCTCCAAAATGAGGGGATATCATGCTAAAAGAAGGATCTCTGTGTCTCAATCATTTAATAAAAGCCACTAAAAAAAAAAACACTTGAGAAAAGAAATTTGATCCAACATTAAAATCTGAAGACAATTCTGAAATAATATTTACAAGAATAAATGTCGGAGCGAAAAGGACATTATTAATCATTGACAGAGACTTGCTTTATGGTTCAACATTACTTATTAAAAAGCAAATTCTTTGCTGTATGTAGGAACTTTTATGCCTAGCACTGATGTGGCAGAAATTTACCAATTCTACTAAAGTTAGAAGCTCGTCTAAAGCATATCAAAAATATCGTCATAATATCTAATCTCTATTTAAATTAAAAGTGAAGATGAAATTCGCATCTTTTAAAGATTTTTAGACTCCTGCCTCGCATGCAAGTGTTTCTTGCAAATTAGAGTGCAGAGATTTTGCCAACTTATTATCAGGGCGGAAAAGAAGCCTAAAAAGGACATTTGTGTTGTCATGTGATCCACTATATACGGTAAAAATATGTTATCATAAACAACACTGATCTACGTAAAACTATAGAAAATAAACTTGTTTTTGAAATAATTTTTGAGGAATTAAAAAGAAGTTTTATTGATATTAGCCCCGCGAAGAAAATAATTTCAGCGCTACATGAGAAACACATTTAGTAGAACATAAAAGTATCATTTCGGGATCTGTAGCAGTGCTCTGTCTCCTAGGCCCTAGCACAGTTGCATATGATTTTTTTATTAAAAAAAAAACTCTTATAATATGTAAGGAATGTTAATACCTTGAGAAAAAGGTCCAAAAAGAGTTCACAACGTTCAAATTCCTTCCTGTAGTTAGCAACAGCAGCTCCAAGAGCGTAAACCCCAGCTCTCCCGCACAAGAACGTCACGTCCCTGTCATTCGTACATCAATTCACCTTATAGTAACTTATTAATTTATTCCGAAGATGTACGGCTGTGATTATGATGGGACCAAAAATTATAGAGAAAACTTCAAAAAGATTCTCATTTGGTTTCACACTTTCTCACTTGAGTGCTCTGTAGTTTAAAGTATATCAATTTGGTATTCTGTGATTTCATTTTTATCTTTTAGATAGCTTTTTCGTTAATATTTTGTTAAATTATACACAAAAAATTTCAGATACCCATCTAGATTTATCGAATCGAGTATTTACTTTACTACCTTTTAATTTTAACTTTGTCACTGATTTAAGAAAAAAAATAGTAAAATTTATAATAAAAAGAGAAATATAAAATCACAGGATACTAAATTGATACATTTTAAACTATATGGTACTAAAGTAAGAAAATACGAAATTACAAGGAAAGTTTTTGAAGTTTTTCTAAAATTATACCAGGAATATACTACACCGCAATTATGTATTTCGTGATGAACACTTGATTAGACTGTACCTGTTCCAACTCTGTGCGGCTACTGCACACGCGTCAACGATCTCGGCACACAGCCGGAGATCGTCGAGACTCCCGGTGGCCTCATAGGAACGCAGGCACATGAGCGCCGTCCCCAGCAGCCCCGCGTACGCCGTCGGATCGTCGCAGCGCGCGCCGCCGTCCCTCCACGTCGCCTCCACCACCTGTAACCGCAAAATAATAATAGTAATAGTAATGACAAAACCGAATCCTGCAACGAAGCAAAGATCGTTGCCGACTTCTAACTAACCAACCTGGTTCTTTAACAAAACGGCAGCTTTAAGGAAGAACTCGGCGGGGAGGGTGGCGTCCTCCTCTTCGTGTTGCGGGGACGATACCACTACTGTTGTCGAAGACATGGCGATGCTATAAAGAGGCTCTCGCAGCTGTACTTTTTGTAAGGACTTCGTGATGGAGGGGATTGGAGAATTTTGAAGTGTTAATGAGTTCTGGGCGAAGGCACTACTGGACCAAAAAACGAAGGCGCCCATGGTCTGGCAACAGCGACTGATTTTCGCCACGTGGCGCACATACAGGCGTGTCCCACGAGTGGATTGTTAAGTTTGACAGGCGGGATCAAAGTAAATGCTACTTAAACACTAGAACCATATGTACATTTAATAAGTGAGACATTTTTACTGTTCATTTGATTCTTGCTTACTAGATAAATGAGATATAAAATATAGAGTTAATTTTATACCGCTCTATCTAAACATATAGTTCAACTTTTTATATTTATTTCTATAAAAATTTAATAATATTCATACTCGTTCCTTTGGTTTGTTACTGTTAGAGTATTGTTTATTTTTGAAAAAACTTCAAAATACTCCTCTTGTGGTTTCGCACCTTTTCATTTTAGTATCCTATGATTTAAAATATATCAAATTAGTACTTTGTGGTTTCTCACTTTATTACTTTAGTACTCTGTAATTTAAAGTGTATCAAGTTAGTACTCTATGATTTTATTTTTATCTCAAGTTAGTATCCTGTGGTTTTATTTTTGTATCAAGTTAGTACCATGTGGTTTTTAAACCACAGGGTACTAAAGTGATAAAGTGCGAAACTACAGGGTACTACCTTGATACATTTTAAACCGTAAGATACTAAAGTGAAAAAGTGCAAAACCACAGGAAACTAACTTGATACACTTTAAACTATAAGGTACTAAAGTGAGAAAAAATGAAACCACATGGGGTTATTTGAAGTTTTCCCATAAATGCTACTTACACACTCCAAAAGAACCACATGTACATTTAATAAGTGAGACATTTTTACTGTTCATTTGATTCTTACTAGATAAATGAGATATAAAATACAGAGTTAATTTTATACCGCTCTATCTAAACATATAGTTTAACTTTTTATATTTATTTCTATAAAAATTCAATAATATTCATATTCGTCCATTTGGTTTGCTACTGTTAGAGTATTATTTATTTTTTAACAAAAGATATGAAATAATATTTTTGCTATCACAAATGTGTCCCTCTAAAATTCTCGACTGTAAAAGTTATGTAGAAATATACTTCCGAAAATCTCCAACAGTCATTTTTATTCTTTTTTACCATCACAAATAATATAAGAAGAGTAAAAAGTTTAATTTACCTTATTCATTAATCAAATTAAGTATTTTACTCATTATTAACTATATTTTTCTAACGGATTTAGAGTTATATTTAAAAATGTTAAAATTTTTATAAAAATAAATATAAAAGTTAAATTTTGTAGAGTTATATCTGCTATTCAATATGTTTACAGAAAGCTGTATGTAATTAACCCTAAAATATATATCTATTAATTTTTGGATGTATGAGTATTATTTCTCAATCTTTGTGGGCCTTCTCACTCCATACTAGGATGTATTTTTTTAAAGAATTTTATTAACTTTCGAATTGTAAGAATATAATATATACACTGTTAGATGAGATATACAAATACTATATTTATAAAATTTATATACAAATAGTTTTTTTTTATGTATAAATAGTAATTTTCTATCTAAAAGCATCTTGATATATGCTTTTGTGAATGCAAAACTAAGCCTAGACCCACGGAATTTTGAAGCAGAGACCTATGGGCAAACTCGAGAAGAGGGAAAAAAAATAATCTAATTTAAAAATTAATTAATTTGTTTAATCTATGTCCTGATTTATTTTAACTAGAAAATTATTATCTTTTACCTAGTATTATTTGTATGTTTGTGCATCAAAAATTCGTTAGGCTTGTGACACCCTGTATGCTTTAATTTATGTATATTTTATATTTCATCTGGTTGATGCAGTTGTTTCTATTTAGAAGTTAGATGGTTAAATTAAAAGATTCAAATGGCTTACAGTTGAGGGGGTGATTTCAAAAAATTGAAAGTTGGCCTGGTTTGGTCTTATTGATTTTTTTAAAAAAAAATTATTTAAATAAATTTTTATATGAAATACTGTAGAATGAAATGTTGAATTGTTTACTATCTTAAATTTGTATCCAAAAGATTTATTTCATAACAAAAAATAAATTAAAATTTGGAGCAAATTTCTGTTTACTTTATTATATTTGTAAAAAACTTGTAACTCATCATTTGGCTGAAGTATTTACAAATTAACTAACCAATACAGTAGTGATAAATTCTTCCAACAATTATATCAAATTATAAAAAATTACAGTAATGCAAAATAACTAAACCAAGAAAAGGTTGCGGAGCTCTTCATACTTTTTTTTACATTGGTTTAACAATTCCCGTACTTTTGGGAGCTAATGATATTGTGAAAAAGATTAACACTTACAACTATCAGAGACTACTCATATATTTTATTCTACAAAAATCTCAAACTACAGATTATGTGCAGTGCAGATGATAAAAAATTTGATAATTGATATTTGAGATTCCGATTTCGAAGTCTAATTACTTAATTTTTTAACTAAAATTTATTTATTTACAAAATAAGTGAGGCAGAAAACATGCAAAGGAAAAGAAAATCTCAAGCTCTACTCTACTATTTCAAAAACCTTCAAAGTTTTCTATATTTGTGGAAGATGAATCAGAATCCAAATTTTTCTCCTCAAAAAAAAAAAAAAAATCTTATTCTCTATGCAATAATTTCCTTTTTTTTAATAAAAACCATATAAAATCCATTGGCAACACTTGTGACAAATCAATTAGGATAAAGAGGAGGGGGAAAAAAAAAAAAAGAAAAAGTATATCTTCCTCATTAAACAAATAATACCCACTTGCCCACTTGTCCTGTCCTTTCCCTTCGTAACCTCCCACCACGATCCACTCTCCTTTCCCTTCTCCTCCTCCTCCTCCTCCTCCTCCCACGCGATCGGATCCAGCCCCACCACTACCCACGGCGGCGGAGATGGCGGCGCCGGCGACGACCCGGGAGGCGAGCGTGTACATGGCGAAGCTCGCGGAGCAAGCGGAGCGCTACGAGGAGATGGTGGAGTTCATGGAGAAGGTGGCGACGGCGTCGGCGGAGGGGGAGGAGCTCACCGTGGAGGAGCGGAACCTGCTCTCCGTCGCCTACAAGAACGTCATCGGCGCGCGCCGCGCCTCGTGGCGCATCGTCTCCTCCATCGAGCAGAAGGAGGAGGGCCGCGGCAACCAGGACCACGTCGCCGCCATCCACGCCTACCGCGCCCGGATCGAGGCCGAGCTCACCAACATCTGCGGCGGCATCCTCCGCCTCCTCGAAGCGCGCCTCGTCCCCTCCGCCGCCACCGCCGACTCCAAGGTCTTCTACCTCAAGATGAAGGGCGACTACCACCGCTACCTCGCCGAGTTCAAGGCCGGGGCCGAGCGCAAGGAGGCCGCCGAGAACACCCTCGCCGCCTACAAGGCCGCCCAGGTACGGATCCGATCCGATCTGATTTGATCTCCTTTCAATCCGATCTGATTAGTTTTTTGGGTTCGGCGATCTCGATTTTGTTAGAGAAAAATCTGATCTCCTTTCAAATTTGGTACTAGGATGTGGGCTGGTTTGGGTTGGCGATTTTGATTGTTAGAGAAATTCTGGATCTCCTTTCAATCTGGGCTAGGGTTAGGGTTTGGTTTGGGGTCTTGATTTTGTTAGAGAAAATTAGGTATATATGGAGATGATTAACAGAGGTGTTTTAATTTCTGCAGGATATTGCTCTGACGGAGTTGGCGCCGACGCATCCGATTCGCCTAGGGCTGGCTCTGAACTTCTCGGTGTTCTACTATGAGATTTTGAATTCGCCGGACAAGGCCTGCACTCTTGCAAAGCAGGTGAGACATGTGTCAATTCCTTGCTGATAATGTGTCAGATCTATTTTTCTCAAAAACAAAGAGAAAAGTGTCAGATCTATGCTACTCAGTTATTATAGTTATTAATGCTGTTATTCATATGCTGGAAATTAAATTTGTGTCACAAGAGTCGTTTACTTGATGCTGTTTTGGCATGCGTGAACCAAAATTCATGACTATGAAGGTAATATGCTGGTAATTACTAAACAGTTGGACGTGTGAAAGTTAAAGTTGATGGAGTGGATAGGTAAGAAGATTGTTATCTCAGTTGGAAAGAACTCTTATTTTCTGTGTTGTTTCTTCAAGTTATATACCTGCAGATTGGGACATGTCGATGAGTCAAATTATGTGCAAAAACGAGAATGAAGAAAAAGGCTGAATTAACAATCTATGTTTGACTTATTTGCTGTGTTGTTTCTTCAACTTATATACCTGCAGATTGGGACATGTTGATGAGTCAAATTATGTGCAAAAATCAGAATGAAGAAAAAGGCTGAATTAACAATCTATGTTTGACTTAGTTATGTCGTAACTTGTTATATGTGCATGCCCTGCTGTAAGAGATAAATTTATACTACAGTGCGACGTTTTCAAGCAATTACATTTCAGGTATTTAAAGACTCATGTCTTTTACTATCCTTATTAATGCTGTGAAAAAGGAACTACGGCAGAAGCTATGTTCAGGCCATCTCTTTTCAACTCCATTTGCATTTTACAAGGAAAAGCTCAGTTTTATTTATCTTGCTTATTGTATTCTAGAACTAAAAATCTTTCCTCTGCATATAATCTAGGACTTAATTTCTATTTTCTAGCAAAATGACTACTGACGGCCATATTATTTTTAGGTGCTTATTTTTTATTAAAAAAAAAGATACTTCCCTTTGGACAGTAATCCATAGACCATACTTGGATGGGCAAGTTGTGCTTCACATGGTTCATGATGCATCCTGTTCATGTAATTTATATAGTTTTTATTTCCTATTGTAGCTTGATTAACTAATCAACAAACTCTCCAATATTTGTTGTTAGGCTTTTGATGAGGCAATTGCAGAGCTGGACTCTCTGGGGGAGGAATCATACAAGGATAGCACTTTAATTATGCAGCTACTTCGCGACAACCTTACTCTCTGGACTTCTGATATGCAGGTATTCGTCGTGCATTGATTAAGAAGCTTAACTTATTTCCTATGTCTGTCCCTCTCATGCTTTTTTTTGGGGGTGGTTTCTTTTTTTGTTGTTGTTCCAGGAGGATGGTGTTGACGATATCAAAGAAGCAAGCAAGCCTGAGGATGATCAGTAGCTAAGATTTGGTGATCGTCCCCTGCTGCGCTTTGTTTTTTTTTTAGGTGCTTCAACGTGCGGATTGACCATCAATTTTTCTTTTTTTTTTCCCTTTCGTTTTCCTTTCCACTTTGGTGTCGTATCTTAATTATCTGCTTATATTTGCTAGTCATATGCTTGCACAATGCTACTGCTGTTTAATCTAACATTTGGCTTCTAAATGTCCTTTCCTTTGAATACTCCCTCTGAATGGCTATTTTCCTACTTAATGAATAAGAGTTGATTGTGTTACTGATTTTTCGACTTTGCTCTGTCCTTGCCTATTTGTTGGACATGATTGTGTTGCTTCAGTTGCGCTTTTCAGTTACATCTGATGTCAACTGAATAGAGAATTAAGAAAAAGTCGGGGAGAAAAGCAAAAAAACCAGAACTTATCACCAACAAATCAAGCAGGCTTTCTCTGTTGTGGATCCTCTACAATCCTGGTAAGTTGGAATTTAACGAACTGGTGAGCTTAAACAACAACCAGTAGACTTGCTTATGCTTGCAGAGAAATTGCCCTCTTTATGGCCTTAGGGGTATCATTCATCTGGAGATCGGATTAAGCCTGTTTGTGTGGACCCAAACCATTTTCTTGCAGTTTTAGGATTTAAGGAGTAGAAAACAAGTTACTCGGTAATAATTCTTTTAATACGGGGGCCTTTTCTTTTTACGCTTGCAATTTAGAAGTTTGGTTGCAAGGCTTCCATTATCATAATTTTTTTAGGTAATGTGTTGTGAGGTGATTTTTTTTTTTTTTTAAGCATAGAAATTTAGGAGATTATTGTTGTTACTTCCGTTGAGAGCGTATATATTGGGCAGCTCTATAACTTATTTTAATACTTCTGATTAATGCCTCATTCATCCATCAAAACAGGTGATAGAGAAATTTTGTTAGTGCGAAGTTAGTCGAACTTTGAATCAGTGGCCAGGTTGAACTTCTCGTTTGGGAGAGAGAAAAGAATGGAACGGAGATAAAAGCATGCTACGATCAATTTTGTGACGTTCTGTGTCGAATCATTGTGCTTAGCTGGCTCCTGTTTAAAGCGTGAGATACGTATCATAATTGCCAGCGACCAGATATTATATGCGAAAGATGTCTCGTGCAGCAGTCTTCCTTTTTGCTGGCCGGGAGATAAAATGTATGCCCATTGCTGCTCTCTCTTTTATGGTGTAGCGAATTCTTCTTATCTTACCCTTAAAGATTAGAGAGGAGAAAAGGCATGCTTGCAGTTGTTGAAAATCAGTCCTATCTAGGTATGTGTTTGTTTGCCCGTAACTGTTTTTCAAGTTAAAAATATCTCTATGTAATTGATGTAACTGACCGTCTCTAAAATAAGTGGCAAAAGATTTGATGGTTGGTACATGAGGTTCTAAGTTCGAATCCTAGTTAATTCATATTTTCAGTTAAGTTTATTTCTAAATAAAATAAACGAATTGAATTAAAATTTAGGTAAAATTTGTTTTTTAATAATTTTGAACTTGTAATTCAAAATTTAGGTAAAATTTGTTTTTCAATAATTTTGAACTTGTAATTCAAAATTAGGTAACATTTGTTTTTCAATAATTTTGAACTTGTAGTTAGTCCACTTTGTAATTTGTTTTATCAAAAATTTTCACACTAATACCGACCATCCCTAGAGCAAGTGGCAAAAGGCTTGGTGGTTGGTACCCGAGATCCAAGTTCGAATCCTAGTTGATTCACATTTCCAGCTAAGTTTATTTCTAAATAAAATAAACGAAGCGGGTAGCGTATTATCTATCTCTTAAAAAAAAAAAATCATATTAATCACAAGTGGGTAAAAAAAATTACAATTGTTAATTAATTCATTATTTTTTCTCTCTTTTCTCCTCATAAATGACTTTATAACCAACTAAGACAAAGTTAATTACAGCATTTTAAAAAAGTAGATTTACGAGCAAATTTACGTTAGGGCGAAGAAAGCAGAAATTGATATTTACGATGGAAAACAATTTCATACCCCAAATAGTTGAACTGGGCACTGCTGTAATTCATTTACCAATTTGACCCAAATATCTCCCATCAGATTCAAACCCAAGTTAAAGATAATCTAGGCTTATACTGAAGTCTAGACACAAAAAAAGAGAAAAAGAGAGTTATTTTCTCTTATCTTGATTGAAACTTAGGAAAGAAAGAAAAAAAAAAAACCTTTCCAGTGGTCAAATTCTTTTTTTTTTTTAAAGGAAAGAAACTAAGAAAATGTTATTTCTCTATCTTTCCGTTCGTCCACTCATCCAAATAACGAGCTTTTTTTTTTTTTTTTTCTCTTGTTTATTTTATATGGCATTGTCTCTATCCAAACAAAACTTTAACTATCAAAATAGGAATGTGGTGAGGCTAGTGGTTGCCGGTCACATTAGATTGAAAATTAAAAGAGCATGAGTGATTGAACTCCAACGCAACTCACCCCAACGTCCAATGTCACCAATAACTTGGCCATCTTTACGGCGAAGCAAAGCAAAAGCAGAATGAAAATAGATTTATTAATATAAAATAGCTAAAAATATTATATTTTTATATTATAAAAAATGTAAAAAATTTAAAGACATTTTTAATTTTCTTCTTTCGCTATAAATTTAAAAATTTTTAAAAACATTTTATAGTAATAATAATAATTATTATATTAAAGTACACATTTTTTTAAAAATATTTTCGAGTCACGGCGTCACTAAATTAGTGGTCAGCCAAGGAAGCTCGCGCCCATTGTCCCTTTACAGTCTTCCGTGAGACTGCTCATCGCCCACTCTCCTCCCCACTCCGGCTCGGAAACCCCGCCGCCACAAACTACAGCTGTATTCTGCGCGCCGGCAAAAATACCTCTTTCTCCGTTTCTTTCTCCCACCAACTTCGTAGGTGTTTCATTCTCTCAAATTTTTTTTTTTTTTTCAATTCGTCAACTTTTTTGCTTCTTATTTTTAGCCATTTTCTTATATACATTGAGATCTGAGATGAAGATTTTATAGGAAATAGCGTCTGCGTCATCGCCAAGATGCAATCTTCCAGGCCCAGGTAACCATAAAAATCCTTCTTCTTTTTTTTTTTTTTTTCTTTTTTGAATTTTAATTACTTGGTGGGGGGTTTGTTCCCTTCCGATTTCAGGAATCCACATGCAAAAATGGGAGAAAAGAGCTCTCCGCGTGGCCCCAATCCCAAGATATCTCCTTCAAAATCCCCAAGAGGAACCCCCATTTCATCTGATTCATCTGATTCTAGATCGATCAGAGGCCCAGAGCGCAAGTCCTCGCCCAAGTCCGCATCTTCGGTTGAGGTATAAGATTTTCATTAGTCCATGCTATTAATGCGTCAAAACAAGTTAGATTCTACTCGTTTGATTTACTCTTTTCACAAATCACTTGTATCAGAAGCGAACCACGAAGGCGGCTTCGGAGATGCAGCAGCAGCTGAGTCAGCTGCAGGAGGAGTTGAAGAAAGAGCAGGGCGAGAAGAATCGGGCACTCAAGGAGATCGCGGAGATGAGGAAGGAGATGATCAACTCACGAAGAGGCGGAAACGAGGATTCGGGAGATGGTGGTAATAATAGGAACGGTAATGCGGTAGAGACGCTGGAGAAGGAAGTAAAGAATGCGAAGGATTCGGAAAGGAAGATGCTCGAGTCGTTAGTGGCGCAAACGAAACAGCTCGAGCAGACGAAAATATTGCTCGAAGAAGCTAAGCTGGTGATAAGATCCCTCCAAGAGAGCAAGAAGAGTTTGGAAACGGCCTCGGATAGTGGGAATTTAGAGGAGATTACGATTCTTAGGAATGAACTCAAGTTAGCCGTTGAAGCAGAGGAGAATAGCAAGAAGGCCATGGACGATTTGGCGATTGCGCTCAAAGAAGTGACCACTGAGGCCAGCTGGGTAAAAGAGAGGTTTTCGGAGGCCCAAGCCAAGTTAGAGAAAGTTAGAGCAGAAGCTGAAAGCTCGAGAGCTTTGTTCGACAGTATGGAGGAGAAGCTTCGGTTGGCATGCGAAGAATCTGAGAGGTTAAAGTCTGAAGGTGAGGAATCGGTTGCGGCTTGGAATGAGAAAGAGAGAGGATTTTTGAACTGCATGAAGATGTGCGAAGAAGAGATCAACAAAGCAAAACAGGAGAAAGTTAAACTGATCGAATCACAAAAGGTGACGAGGGAGGAGAATTCAAAGCTGAGGGATGTATTGAAGCAAGCAGTAAATGAAGCTACCGTTGCGAAAGAGGCATTGGAGATAGCTAGGAGTGAGAATTCTCAGCTAAAGGATCTTATTCTTGAGAAGGAAAATGAATCGCAGAGCATTAAGCAAGAGTTCGAAAACCTCAAGGTCAGTGAAGCTGCTGCAAAAGATGAGATTAAGGAGCTCAGTAACTTAATTGCTACAACGAAATCAACTGCAGGAAAAAGCAAACTAGCCTCTTCATCTGAGGTAGACATATGGCAAAGGCCAAAGTGGAAAGAGGAGAGGCCGAGAATTCAGAATGGGAGAAGGCATTCTATTGGGGAGCCTGCTAAATTTAAGGTGCCTGTGTTAGATACGACCCAAAAGGAGGACTGGTTTGTTGCATCGCTTAGTAATGTTTCCGATATGAAGGCCACATCGTCTATTGCAACAGACTACATGGAACACGAATATGATCTTGTAGATGGGACTCACTTGGATGGCATGGAGAATTCCGTGAAGCAGAAAAAGAAAAAGACGATTCTTCGAAGATTCGGGGACCTTTTGAGGAGAAGCAACTTCCGCAGGTCGAACTCATCATCCTTGAGATCTTCGTGATACGTGATCATCATCTCAGCATGAGCTTCTTTGTTTGTCAAATTTGAGTATACTATAAACTACTCCGCAACTCTTATATTCCAATCTTTGTTCAGGCAACCACTGGGAGTGAAATGGTTGTAAAATCCACCAATTTTGCACTTTTATATGGTTTCTGAAATGAATGACACTAATGAAATTTGACTTTCTTACTATTCACCGAATTAGTTCCTGTTAACTGCAATTTACTTTTTTCTGTTATTGAGTGGCTATATGAGTAAATGAGTCGCACCTTTTCAGAACCAAGCTGAATCACATTATATGATGGCTCAACAGGCAACTTTTTCTGATTAAATTTCTTCTTCTTCCTATTTTCCCTTGAACCGGTTTACATCTTGTAATCTCATCTAATTTTGAGTAAGATTGCGAAAAAATATTAACTCCAGGGAAGTTGTTAAATTACATGTGCAGGGTGCACAATCATAGATAGCTTTTGAGGAAAATTGAGAAACTATCTCAATCTTCAATACTTGCAGCGTAACTGAGTGCTTTTGGGGAACACTGATAGGGTAAAAGGAAATCATTTAAGCACTATATTTTTTCCCTCCATTTTGAAGAGAAATATCGGAGTTCTGATCAAAACCTGTCATCATATATCTTTCTTCACCACCCCAGTGATTGTCTGAAAGTTCAAGCTACTGTATGAAGTTGCTCAGAACCATCTGCCTGATAAAATTTCTCCCTCTAGGGGAAGAAATATCCAATCAAAAGGGTCAATTTACTCATCGGTGGCTTCATCATCATCGCTAGCCGTTTTCATATGCAAACTGATTCTTTGAAGCTCCGATTTAACCCTAACAATCTCTGGATGAGATGCATCTCCTCCCAAGAACAGATGAACTTCGTTAGCAACCTCGGTCCAACTGTACCCTGGTTGCTTCTTCACTCCTTGCTCCTTCATTAAACCCCTAATCCTAGTCACCTCCCCCCACATTCCACTAGCAGCATATATGTTTGATAGCAATACATAGGCCCCCGAGTTTCGAGAGTCCAACTGGACAAGCCTCTTCGCGGCCAATTCCCCTAACTCCACATTTGGATACATTTGACAAGCTCCAAGTAAAGCACCCCACACAGCATTCTCAGCTTTACATGGCATCTCTTTGATATAATCACAAGCCTTCTCAAATTCTCCCGCTCGACTAAGCATATCCACTAAACAAGAATAATGTTCAGCTTGTGGGGATATTCCGTGCTTCGTTAGCATCATATCGAACATTTTTAAGCTCAATTCTACCTTTCCAACATGCCCACAAGCAGATAAGACACTGAGGAAGGTGATGCCGTTCGGTTTAAACCCGGTTGCTTCCATGTCATGAAATAGCGATAGAACTTTCAGATAGCGCCCGTGCTGTGAATAAGCTGCAATTATGGTGTTCCATGAGACTATGTCTCGGTTTTTGAGATATTCGAAGAGTAATTCTGATTCGTTGATGCTGCCACATTTGCTATACATCGTCATCAACGCATTACACAACGAAACGTTAGATTCTAGTCTGGTCTTGATTGCAATTGCGTGGGTTAGTCGCCCTTGTTGAAGCCAAGCAAGACAAGAACATGCTATCAAGATCGAAATGAGGGTCGCGTGATCCGGTTTCATACCTAATTCTTGCATGTTGACATGAAGTTTCAGTGCTTCCTCACCATGTCCGTTGTGCGCATATCCTACAGAAGTAGGGAAACAAATTCATGAGTATATGACACTAATTATGCCACTTTGGAAATTTGCTTGATATGTTGATGCTAGTGAATAATCCATTTGAATCAATGATAACTATAACATCTATGATTTTTCCCCCCTGATTCTTTAAGCATACCGGCAATCATGGCATTCCATGAAATGATATCTTTAAACCGAATCTCATCAAAAATTTTCCTCGCATCCTCAACCTTCCCCTCCTTACAATACCCCGTAATCATCGCCGTGTACGCAGCCACATTCTTCTCCTGCATCTGGTCGAACAACCGCCTCGCCTCCGCAAACATCCCGTTCTCCACATACCCGCTTATCATCGCCGCCCACGATATCGCATTCCTCTTAGGCATTCTATCGAACAGCTCTCTCGCCTTCCCTATCTCCCCATTCCGCGCGAACCCGTCGACCATCGCGGTGTAGGAAATCACATTCCTATTGGGCATCTCCCTAAACAGCTTCTCAGCTTCGTCAAGCCGATCGTATCTTATCAACCCAGAAATCATCGCGTTCCACGAAGCTATGTTCCGCTCCGGCATTCGCTCAAAGTAGCGTAGCGCCTCCTCGGGCTCGCCATTCTCGAGGCAACCAGCAACAATTGAATTCCAGGAGACGACGTTGCGTTGCGGCATGGATTCAAAGAGTCGTATCGATCCGCCGAGGTCGTGGTTTTGCCAATGGGCCGTGAGGATGGCGTTCCAGGAGACCACGTCTCGGCTCGGCATTTCGTCGAACACTCGGCGCGCGGCGCCGAGCGCGCCGGCGCGGCCGAGGGCGCCGATCCTGAGGTTGTAGCGGAAGGTCTCGAGAGTGGAGAGAGTGCGCGCGCAGGAGCGGGTGAGAGATCGAGAGACGAAGGTTTGAATCTTGGAGCACGTTGCCATTGGAGAATAGCATGGTGTGCTCTCGCTCTCTACCGCGCGCGTGGATCATTTTAAAGCTTTGTTTAATTTTAATTTATGCACTAATTGTGGGCCCAACAAAGCCCTGTTTGCGGCCCAAGTAAAATTTGAAATTATTGTCCTATATCAATAATTTTTATATTATATATGTAGATTTCAGCTAATATAATATTGATAGCAAATAAATAATGTTTACTATAAATCTTTTATCCCGTAAATTTATAACAGTAATCTGCTGCATCAAAAGAATAGAAAGTGGATTATAAATACTATTTCTTTACTATGAATAATATTATAATTGTTTTTTAATATATGTACATGTTTGTAGATATGTAGATAAAGTAGCTAATGCTACATTCATTGGTGAAGAACTAAAGACATGCAAGCGCAAAATTTCTTTATTTCTTTTATTTTCAATACAACAAAAGTATTTACCAGAGAAATCACGAGAAATTTGAGTAAAAGCCCAAAACTTCGTGTATTACTCAAAATGAGCGAGTAATACATGTTAACTTACAAAACAAGGAGCAGCATTATTTCAAACATCACGTCATGCCCCTGCTACGAGGATAATGCATGCATCATCGTCATGCACAACATCAATCACTTCAATAATAACGGAATGCAACTACCGTAAGGGAGAGAAAAACAATGCGGCATCAGCAGAGCTCACGGTGGACCTGGATCAGATTTCGTGACGCAAAAACAGAAAAAATTTAGAAACCGCAGAACTCGTCGGGGTTGGGCTGGCCCTCTCGGCTGACCTGGTTGCATCCTTCGGTGCACGCTTTCGCGCATTCCTCGCGGGTGACGTCGGGGAGGACCATGCACTTGTCCCTCATGCAGGGGCAGAAGCAGTCATCCTTGTTCTGCGCCGACGGGCCGACGGAGCCCATCACCACCAGGGCCACCAACAGAAGGCCCAATACAAAGTTGTTGCCAAATGCCATTTTAGTAACTAAAAGTATGTGTGTTGGTTGTGTTGATTGGTTTGATGTGGAATTGACCTGTTTGTTTTGTCTTTGGAATGAGGAGGTGGTTTTTATAGGGGAAGTTTTGAGTGAAAGGAAAGGTGGATGTTGTGGCTTGGAATTGATTGGGTGGGAGTGAAACGCGGAGTTTTAATAAGACACTTGTTTGGACAATTGAAGCAGGTAAACACCACCTCTTTGTAGGAGCCCCTCTAAAGTGGGGCCAAATTAATGGTTGAATATTTCAAGATGAAGGTAAAAGCAAGTTATTCGATTAGTCAGAAAATGAGGTGCTTTGCGTGAAGAAGCTGAGAACTCAGATTACAAAAGTTTTAAGGTTAGATTTAGGTAGAACTTCAACAAATAAGTCATGCTAAGTGCATTTTCATGTAGGTGTGCCTCATGTAATATGTACTACTCGAGTGCTCTTCAGTTCCCTGTTCTCTGCTAGAACATTCAAATCTAAGTTAGAACTTTTGACTTTGGGAGTTTTGGTTCCACGCTATACAGTTTGGATTTGAATTTTGATTGAAACTCGACCCAGAAACCTGAACCTACAAATTTCACAAAATTTAAACGTAATTCTAAAACATAAGAACTCATCTGCATCAAGGTAGCTAAAAATGATGAGAGTGGCCTTGTTCTTCTATTTTATATTGTTAGCGATACATAGTCAAATATGTGGCTTTGTTTACAATTTTCCACCAGAAAACAGGGCTAAAACAAAACGTCTGTATGTATATAATATATATATTCCTCTTGGAACCTCAAACTGTTTATTCTTTCTTCTACTCTTTTTTACAGCAAACATGTATCTACCTACATTGCTAGCACCTTGTTACAATAATAAATCACCATATAAATTTAAAATAAACACCATATGGCAAAGGATTTATTTATACTGTTATCCACCTTTGATCTATCAATCACCTGTACAGCTCTTTGTACACAGCTAAGTTATTCCTTTTTCTCTCTCTCTTTTTCTTTTTTCTTCGCCAGCCCTGCAAACAACTCCAGATGCTTCAGTTCAGCATGTGGAAAGTGTTAATGAGTTCCTTTAAAGCTGCGTCTCGTCATATTTACATGCTAATAAGAGAACCATCTCCATCAAGAGATCCCAAATTGGCATAGGCAATCCGGTAGAGGGTTCTCGTAAAACGATTCCTCCGATCGGAACCTCTCTTTGCCTTTTGTTCCAGATATGGGACCCTTTCTCTTTCTAGGGGAACCTTGCCTGATCAACAACACATTGATGAGATCAATATTGAAAAAACAAAGACATACACAAGCGAAAGACAAAAGAAAAGGACTTGGCTTTTCAAAACCTTCTTCTGTGAATTTCTGATACCCTGCTTGATAGATTCTTTCCTTCTTTAAGCATTCCTTTGTCGATCTTATCGAACAAACGAATAAGTGCTTTCCTGCATGAAAAAGAAAAACAGGATGAAGGTCCAAAGAAAAAAAAAAGAAATGAAATGAAAACAAGAGAAGTAGAATTGGGCAAGTATTATTTTACCTGTCAGGATTGATGGTTTTCCTGTGGCCGAGGAAACGGCGATGGCCCGCAACTGCCCGTGCCATGTTCCCTGAATGAGACGGAACAAAGACATTGCTTTCGACTGATACAATGTAATCTAAAGCCGCCATCTGAGATGCATAGCGACGAAAGGGTCCGAGTTCCTCTGCTGATGCAAGTGTTTCCTACAAAATTAATCAGTTTTACAAGTAGAAAATGGGATTATTGTAGCAAATAAAGATTGGTAATTCACAACAAATGGAGAACATGATACATGAAACTGAATTAAGCAACAGGGAGACAAAAAAGTAAATATTGAGCTCTTGGTATTGTCATACATCAACATTCTCAATAAAATCTAAGGAACTAATCAAATCATGTTAGCATAGCTATGTCCTTTTATCTAACAAAAAACATACTAATACAATCAGAACTGTTACCATACGAAGTCGATGGTTTGATCTACAGTTCCTTTTATCATGCAAAAGACGCACTAACACAACAAAGGCATGAGCAGTACCTTGTTCATTAAAATGGGAAAGCGGGATTCGAGATCGGCCATATGAGAATCACCCCCATATATCTCTCCTGCTGCAATATATATAGGGGTATTTGACGGATATCCTAGCGAAGAAAGAAAGATACCGACCTCCTTTGGAGTCAAGGGACAATATCCCTTGGCTCTTTGTTCTAACGGATCGATATATTTCACTTTCCAGTATGTTATGTTTTCTCTGTGAAAATGAGAGAAAGCAGGTTATGCGAAAAACGACTGGACCAAACATCTTCTTTGGTTAGTAACAAATGCTAGAAAAGTACAATGGCTATAAAGCTTTGTACCTAATTCTTTCAAGTTCGTCAGATTCAACAGGCGACAAGCCGTATGTGCACCCACTGAAAGCAAGCATATCCTTCTCATATCGCAAGTGCAACGCAATATATGGACCATATGATTTCATTCTCTCTACCAATAACTGCAAAAGTAGTAATATTTGAGCACTTCACAAAATTCGTAAGAAGATTTGGGCAATGCAAAACTCTGAGCAATATTTCAGATAGCGTACTACCTTTCCTAAAGCCTCAATTGGAGGAGCGAATCGGAGAGCCTCGAAGAAAGCACGGCATCGAAGTTTCTGAATGTTCGGGGGCAGGTTGTTGTTAGCAAGACGAGAATCAGATTTAGCAGCTCGAATTACCTGTTCGATGAAAAATGTTCCCCCTCACGTTAATACTTTTTTTAAAATAATAATAATGATAATAAAGTAACTAATGAAAAAGAAGCATAACCTGATAATTATCCCATAAAGGATAAACTTCCTCTTGATAGTATTCGATGCCGGACCAACTCTTAAAAAACTTTACTGCTTTTGTAGCTTTTGCAAATTCCTTCGGCAGCTTCTTTACAATTTTAACATCATTTGCCAAAGAGGTAATGAAATTATCCTCATCAAAAACATCTGAAAAGTTGCTGTTATTGCAAAACCATGCAATTAGCATGAAATGCACCACAGAATGATTCACGAAAAATCATGAATAATGTGTACCTGGTGTCCTGCCAAAATGATTTCTTATCAAGCTCTGGGATTACAAGTGTGGCATTTATTATGCGTGCAACTGCTACCATGTCGCAAATCTGCCAGCAGAAGAACAATACTCAATAAAAACAGAAGATAAACATAACTAAAACTAGATATTTAGCAAAATAGCCAAAGAGCATTTTATACTTCAAATAAATAAGACCAAGAACAACGAAATAATATTTAGGATACCTCTCAAGTTATTTGAAAATATTGGAGACACGAGACAGAAAACGGGGGTGCAAAGGTGAAATAGCCCAAATTTTAGTAGAATGGAAGAGAATTATTATTCGACGCAGTCAATTATTAATAATAATTAGATTAAGCTTTCTCATTTCTTCCTCATGGTGGAAACATTTTTTAGGCAGCATGATCTGGTACAGATGCTTTTTATTTTGAGGTGAATGAGTTGAATAATAAACTCTGCAACAACTTATTGATGGAACATCAATAAATCATAATTGTACTCAGCGACGTCACCAGCAACTTTATACACATCGATGAATCATTTTATTTTTCTTTTTTTTTTTTTGCTACGATCATATAAACAACGGAAATGTACAACTTTGATTAACCAAGTCAACTTTCACCAATTCAACCACTAGCTATATCATATAATCAACAACATGATCTCCGCAGTTGACTTCTTCAAGATATGGTTTTTAATTCAAAGGAGCTTACCCCGGCCCGCATCTGGTTCAAGCCGCCATTGGCGTGAACGAGCAAGTAACCTCTTGACTCTTCTAGAGCTGAAGCAATAAGAAGACCCAAAAATGAGAAACATATCACTCAGAAAAGAATAGCTAGTAATAAAAACAATTTTATCGAATTTCAGAATCGGCTGTAGGCCCCGTACGTGAGATCGACGAGCCGCGCGCCACGCAGGGGGCGTAACCGCGGTTCGAAGGAGGCTTCCAGAGCTTCTCGAATTCGGATACCTCGCGGTCGGCGCCGTCCAACTGCCAAATCTAGAGGAGTGAAACAACTGAAACAGATGGCATGACTGCTCTATATGCGTTCTGAAATTCACTCACCACATTCTCGCAAAACCCGATCGAGTTCTACGAATGTAACTTACAGTAATAACAGTAATTTTGCTTATTAGTCTAAAATTACAGTAATAACAGTAATTTTGCAGCTCGGCTATTTCCGCAAATTCGCACTAATAACGATAAAATGAGGAATAGAAAAGCCTTGTAACAATGATTGATTAGAACAGTAGTTACGGGGTTTATCCTACAACAGTTTCCATGTTTTCTCTTCTTTCTTTTATATTTTGTGTCTAATTACGGAGCTAAACAATCAAACAGTGCCTAAACAAATAGCTATAATTTTTTTAAAAAAAAAAGAAGAGAAGTAACGTAAATCACCTTCCGAGAGAGTTGAAGAGGCGAAAACTCTTGCATCCATTTAAGCTCCGCGACACCAATCTCCCGCTACAAAATATTAAAAAAAAAAAAAAAAAAAAGAAAGAACACGAATATGTTTAAAAATAAAACTATTTTTTTAAAAAATGTAATCATTTTTTTTAAACATAGAACATGAATTGCGAAATTGACACAAGAAAAAGAAAAATTGAAAGGAAAGAAATAAAAAAAAAAAATTTGTGAACGCCTATTAATGTTAGATGAGTAGAGTACGTTGGAGAGCTTGTAAGGCCCGGAGGAGGAGGGGGAGGGAACGGTGCCGGAGGGGGACACGTGTACGGCCAGGAGCGCCGCGGTGGAGATCGTGCAAGCGGCGCAGGTTAGCAGCCACCGTAGGATCAACAACTTGCTGGGCCTTAACCTGCGCCGCAGCTGCATCTCTCTATTCTCGCCCTTCTCCTTCGCTCTCTCCCTCCCTCCACCTTATATTATTCTCTCGATTCCTTTCTCTCTCTTCGCCGCTGTGGTCTCTGCTCACTTTAATAAATGCCGAGAATGCCCCCACTTTTTGTATCGGCCTCTGCCTTCCCAATACGCCCCTGTGCCGTTTTTATTCCCGGAATACCCCTCCTTTGGAAATCCGAAATTTACTGCATGAACCCGGCTTTTCCTATCTTCGCGGTTGGGGATTGATAGATTTTGGCGACCGTTAATGAGACGCCCAATAGAGTCACTTCCTTTCTCATTTTGGAATTTAATTATTTAATTTCAAAATAAATAAAATATTTCTATTTTTGTCACTATAATTTGTTACACTTTTGTTCCTCAAACTATGGGCAAGTTTTAATTTATTATGATATTTTATGTTAGTTTTTTAAATTATTGTAAGTAAATGTAATTAATTAAATATTGATGTGTTGTGGGTATTACAGTAATATAATTACGCTATAAGTCATGATATAATAATAATTATATTTTAGTAAATAGTCAACTAAATTTAATTATAAGAATTTGAGTAACAAAATATTACATACTTTATAGTTTGAGAACCAAAAGTGCAGTATAGTGTGGAAATTTGGAATTTTGTGACAATTTATTACTACATCCTTTTCGGTGTCCTTATACATTCTTGGCCGTATAGTGTATGATCCGTCAAAGTCTCATCAATTAATGGTAATCATAATCATAATAATTGATTATTGGGACCAATTTTGAATACGTCTTTGTCTCTTTACAGCGACTGTTTCATTTTTTTTTTTAACTAAATTTTTTTAAAAATAATAATATGCAACTTATTATGTTTATTTTTTAAAAGTAAATTTAGCTAATACGTAAAATAATTGAAATTTAAATTTAAGACATTGGTATCAAGGTTTTGTCTGAATGCCGAAATAAATTATTCAATAATAACTTATTTCATATAAAAATATTTTAATACAATACTACGTAAGGAGTTTGATTTTTATTTCATTAAAAATTTTACTATTTACTATTTGATAGGATTGTATATTTCACCTTATAAAAAAAAATTAAGGGTGAATATAATATTTATTCTAAATATTTAATCACAGTTCTTATTAATTACATATATAATTTTTAAATAAATTAAGAGAATATATACCACATAAACTATCATGCATTCAGATATAGTCAAAATCCTCAGCCAACTACATTAGGCGCGATTAGTTTTTTCTTTTTTGCAAATTATTGATTAACTAGTTGTTTTTGTTTATTTTTCGGTAGGTAAATAGAAGATATGTACTAAACTACATGTAATGCCTTGGGAAATAAAAATTACAATATTTTAAATATATATAGGTGAATGAACATAAATCCATGAGCTTCTTTAATCATTGAGGACTGAATATTTTTCTTTTTTTTTTTCACGTAGGAAGAAAAGGTTAAATAGTAGGAACTAGGAAGTGGAGATTAATTACAATGGAGCAGTGACTTGAATATGGAAAAACAAAAAGAAAAACTAAGTATACACTCTATTTTGGAGTTTATGATTTACATTCATTCATCTAATAAGTAAAATATTTTTATTTGTCATATTATAGGACAAGTAAAAGATATCTTACTTGTTATATAAGTAAGATATATAACATACACTTCCTTTCGGCTGTATGAATAGTATTGCTCATATGCAAATGGGTAGATAACAAAAGTTTATTTTTCTGCCAATTAATTGACAGGCATTCTAGATAGAAAAAATATATATATATTCTACTATATATATATAGCAGGGAGAGAGTTATTTCTATTATGCAGATTTTATGCTCCATTCGCACCAAGCTGATTTTTTTTTTTTTTGAGGATAGATAGCACGCTACCCGCTTCGTTTTATTTCATTTAGAAATAAACTTAGCTGAAAATGTGAATCAACTAGGATTCGAACTTGGGTCTCGGATACCAATCATCAAACCTTTGTCACTTGCTTTAGAGACGGTCAATACCAAACTGATTTAATTATGTCGTGTAAGTGCTTGATAGTTTCAAATGTTTTAAAAAAATGAAAAAGAAAAGGGATATGTTTGTGTATAGTTCAAAAAAGAATATTTATAGTTACCGACCGTCCCTAGAGCAAGTGGCAAAGGATTTGATGGTTAGTACCCGATATTTAAAGTTCGAATTTTAGTTGATTTATATTTCTAACTAAATTTATTTCTAGATAAAATAAACGAAGCGGGTAACGTACAATCTACCTCTGTTGCAAGGAATATTGACAATATTTTCTTTGTAGATGATAATATTAGCAACTCTGATATTAGCAGTAACAGACACAAATGAATTTATTTGTGCACCGACTATAACCGGCCTAATTCATGCATTAACGCCCTATTTTTAATTCTCCAATTTACTTATTCGGAGGGAGTTATAAATCACAATTCCTTAATTCTTGTATTTGGTTGCATTTGGCATAGTTATTTGTTTTTTTTCCTTTCTTATTCCCACTGCCAGTTCACAGTAATAAAAAAAAAAACGCATATGATTTATTTGATCTATGAATTATTTTGATTTACTATTTAATTTTTCCAAATTTTAATTTTATAAATCAATCTTTTAGTCTATTTGATTTGAGTCAGTAAATGATGCTTTGATTTTAAAATTTAAGTTAATTAATTATATTAATAAATTCATAGCTATGAGAATTGCAAGAAGTATATTAACTAATTTGTAAAAATAAACAATACATTTAAATTGTAATGTCAAAATTTATTGAAACTCGAATCAAATAAATTGAAAGATTGCATAGTAAACTTAAAATTTTAAAATATTAAATAGCTAAATTAAAATAATTTATAATTTAGATAAATTATGTATATTTTTCGCTTAAAACTTATATAATATGGACCCACTGCTTTCAACAGAGATGAGAAATTAATATATACTAGTGTAGTGACCCGCGTATTACGGCGGGTAGATATTATTAAAATAAAAATTTGTAAAAAATAAAATATCAGCTTAGTATAAAAAATAATAAATATAGTCTATATTATAGACAAACACTTTTTTTAACAAAAAGCTATAATGAAAAAGAATCAATCGTTCCAACAAAATTATTAAATCTTATTCAAAAGAGGAAATCGTTCCAACAAAATTATTCAATCTTATTCAAAAGAGGTCGCATATCATACAAATGGATGATTAAAATTATTTTTATAACACAATAATCAAAAAAATATCATATTGCAGTTAATATGACTAAAGAAAGACTCATAATAATACGTAAGACTATATATATATATATATATATATATATATCACTTTTAATCAATTAATTGACTCCAAATATGAAACACAACAAAGGTTCGAATTTGCGAATTTAAGAAAGAGGGTGGAAGACTAAAAGGTAAATAAAAGGGATAAAAAGAAAAATTTAGGCCTTAGTAAATCTAAAAAAAATAAGAAAAAGTAAAAAAAAAAAAAAATAGGCCCCACTTCTTTTCAAATTAAAAGGGTGTGTACATTCAAATTAAAAGGGTGTGTACATGTCGGATTTAATCATGAAGATTAATGTATGGAAGATATAGAGGTATAGATACATTGAAATGTGGACACGAGTCCCTAAACACTGGCGGGGGGGACAGGGCTCCTAAACAGTAAACACCTTATGGATTCTCTAATGATGCACTTTCCTTTCGTTTTCTAACTAATCGTGCAATTCGATTTTAATGCAAGCGTGATGTACGGTCCTCGAGTTCTCGGTGGGCCCCACTTTTCGGTGCTGCATGTGACTCGCACGTGCATACGAGCTAGGTGTGCCACGTGGCCCTCATCAAACCGTTTGTTGAAGCAAAATGGCCGAATCACGTATGGCGTAGTTCGGGATAATCCAAGATTATTCTTTTATAAATGACAAGTATATATTCTGTTAAATAATATAAAATATTAGTGTAGATAATAATATTTTTAATTTATACTTAATGCCTTTTCTCATGTCTAATTTGAGACATTATGGTACACTTAAGACTAAACGTCTCATGTAATTCAAATGTGAGATATTTTCCAGACGTATTCTAATATAACTGTTTATTTTCATAAATTTAAGGTATCAAAAGACGATATTTTTAATATAATCAATTTCAAGATAATTTTTTGTTACAGCTTGAAAAATTGCCGCAATTAAATTTTGAACTTAGAACTCAAGTATTAACTATCAAATCTTTAGCCAATTATACTAGATATAAATGGTTTGAAGCATGATTTGCTCTAATACCAATTATTAGAAGCGTGCATGATTTTCTCTGATACATTATCAAAAATCGATATTTGTACTGATACCAATTATATAACCCAAGATCTAAAATCGAACAAAATAATATGGAAAAGAGATATTGAAGGACGAAGAAGAAAACTAAATTAATATTTTAAAAGATAATTAATTACATCCTGGGCAATACCTATGCAGTCATGTCTATTGTGATTTTTTTTCTCTAATTAATCCATGTCTAACTATATATAGCTATCAAGTCATAACAGATGATAAATTCAACTTTTACTTTGAATAATTACAAATCCTAATCATAATCAAATAAAAGACTTAAACATATCTCTAACTATATTTTAATTAAGTTTGGATTATTTTTCCAACACAAATAATACTGCAAATGTCATTGCCAATACTTTGAACTTAGAATCTCAAGTATTAATTATCAAGCTCTTAAACCTATACTAGATACAGATAATACTGCAAACACCGTTGTCAATGCTAGGTCCCTGTTAGGTCATATATATGCCAAATAGACACTGACATGTTCCACCAAGAAGAGATGCTCTAATGTTGAATATATATGAACAAAGCAATTATTGATTTGGATGGAATTTTTGTTGGACCCACCCTATCATCATCATCATCCTATGTTTACTTGCTTATGCTTTAGCGATAGATACATGTGAGCTGATTACAAATGGTCCTTTTCATTGTCGTCTCAAAAATATCCTACTATATCTCTTCGAGCCTTATACATGAATGGTTTATATTCCTTGGAATGTTCATTGTATATCCCTTTTATGGCCACTAATTTTGTTTACAAAGAAAATTGATATGTTTATATATGTTCTAAGAAGAGGGCAGCATGCTGTTCGTTTCGTTTATTTTTTAAAAAATAAATTTAGCTGGAAGTATAAAGCAACTTAGACATCGAATTTGAGACCTCAGATGCTTACCACCAAGTTCTTTGCTACTTGCACTAAGGACAGTCGATGTATGTTTACACTTTAGGTTCAGTTTTCCACATGTTGTTTTATCTAAAATCTATACAATCTTACTATTTGGGACTTCTATTCTGCCACGTGGCGGATTATCATTGCCCCTCCAACCTTCCCATTCTTCAATAGGGGGTTAATCTGCGCCGTTCCTTCCCCTCCTCTCTTTTCATCCGATGGCTCCCTTCCCCTCCTCTCGGCGTGTCCCTTGGGGTCAATCTGCGCCGTCCGTTCTCCCCATCGGACGGCTCCCTTCCTCCTCCTCTCCACGCATATATAATATATATGTAACCAGCTTTCCAGGTTTTTGAAATGAGGCCTATGGACTAATTTAATAAAACAGTTTTTAAAAAATTAAATTAATACACACTATAACAGCCCAATTTAGTTTCAGAGACAAAAAAAAATTAACCATTGTTTGTTCACAATTTGGAGAGCCAACTAATGGGCATCTACTATTCAGTGAAGCGATTTACTCTAAACACTATATTTCTCAAAATAAGCTAACAGTTTTCCTTAATATAAAACATTTGAGTAGCCAAAAAGGTTAAATCTGAAAATGTAACAAAAATGAAGTTAAATGTAACAAAAATGAAGTTAACAGATACATGTAATGACACAAAAGATTTACGGATGATACAGAGGTTATTACTGCAATATTGCACAATGTTAGGTTGATCTTTTTTTTTGGTTTACATCAATTAGCCAGGTTAATTATTGCTAAAATGACCAGTTTATTTCATATAAAATGATCATTTTATCACTTTTCTTGCAAACATAAATTTATTTATTTTAGTTTACTTTAAACAACTTTAAAAGATATATATATACTTTTCAGAGAAAAAGAATAACAACCAATTAAATATTATACCACAATATTATAGGTAAAAGTTTACAAAACAAAATATATATTTCAATGAAAAGTAAGAACTTATTTATAATACAGTGAGGACTCATCTGCTTCACGATTTATAATATTCTAGCAATTTTTTATATTTTTAATTACAAATATTTAAATTATTATTATTCAGCTCTTGTTAAATAACTATGAAAGGTGTTAATAAAATAATAAGTTATTATAGATTTTTAGACGATGAAATACTAAATTATTATAAATTAGAAAGTTTTTTAATTTTCTTATTAGATAAGATAAAAATTATTACCAGTCTATTAATAAAAAATATGTTAGATCCTAATTAACAACCTTCCAATTCAAGTAACTTAAAAAGTCAGTTACAACTTTATCACTTTAAATATAAAGTATATGTATAAAACTTTTGAAATACTACAAATCATCAACCAAAGGGCCCTAAATAGTAATAAAAATTGTCCGTACATTTTACCTTTATGTTTGTGCTTTCCCACCAAGCGAGCTTTTTTAACAACTGTAGCAACAAGCCCTCCTCGCCAAAAAGCCAAAAACCTAAAAATAATTAATGTTTGATACCTTTTTAGCTAGCCAACATAGGAGAGTACATAAAATTCATCAAAGTCAATCTTTATCATAACACAGGTTTTCAACTTTGATGGGAAACTCAGGAAGTGGGGTTGTAGTAGTAAACTTATTCTCAGAGAAAGGTAGTATACTATTTATTTCGTTTATTTTTTTAAAAAATAAATTTAACTAGAAATATTAAAATAATTATATTTGAAATTTGAAACTTCCGACGGCTAAGCACTAGGGACGGGTCCATATGTGGTGTTTAATTATTAAAATAAAATTTATTTTATTCAAATATTAGTTGTTAAATATTTTTTTATATTAATTATATTAGTATAAAATAAAAATATATAAAATTTATGAGAATTATGAATCATTTTGAAATGACTATTCAATCTTTCGACACATTCATTTTAGGGATAATTTAGTACATCTTTCAAAACTTCAAAAATATTTAATATATCTATAGTTGATCAAAACATCCTTCTTGATTTTCATACATTTGTTTAGATGTCCTCAACATTTTAGGATTTACTAATTAAATCTATAAAAATAAACGATGCAATTTGAAATTAATGTGTCGTTCACTAACTTAAATCAAACAAACTAAAAAGTTTGATAGTGAAATCAAAATTTTGGGAAATTGTATAGCCTTGTTGATAGCTGAATTTCCCGATGCCTTGACCCTCCTCGGGAAGTGTGTCGGGGTGGAAATCGGCTGCTGATAGTGACCCTCGAAGTTTGCGTCCACGACTGGTCAAGCGATTCGACCGATAAGGGATCAAATCGGTCGGGTCCGAAAACCTCTTTAGTAAATTCGCTTCGGCAAGGTGAGCCGAATGAACAGGTGGGGCCTATATTCCGGCTGAGAGATGAGCCGAATAGCTAGGACAAAAACGAGATCTGGTCGGCCTGAGGAGCCGAAAACGACTTTCTATTAATAAGAAGGGAGTGATGCTCGGAGGGCAGACAAACTCCGAGGTGTACAAGGGAGTGATGCCCCGAGGGCAGACAGACTCCAAGGTGTTTACAATGAAGTGATGCCCGGAGGGCAGACAGACTCCAAGAAGGCTAAGTTACAAGAACTACTCCTAGGCAAAAGCGAGAAAATGCAGGGAAAAATAAAGGTGGTCTTTTGTGCGCAGGAGCGAAGACCCGTTTTTAGGGTACTACAGGCCTATTTATATATTTTTCCCTTGTGTTTAGTTATTGCACGATCGGCCATCTTCTCCGGATTTGGAGGACCACGTTCGGCCGATTGGAACTGCCGTTGGGAACCGCCCATAACCGCTTGCGGTTGTCACGTTTTTCGAACAAACGCGGCTCATATCTCCTGGCGCATTTTTCCGTGCTCCTGATCCAGTACTTTGAATCCTGAATATGGATATGAACTCAGTGTGCCAACTGTCCGCGCCGGATTGGTTCAACAAGCCTTTTGAAAATTGTCCATAATTCAGATAAATTTTATATATTTTTATCTTGTTTTAATATTTATATTAAACATTTTCTTGATATTTGGACCGAAGGTTATTTTTATAGAATTCTGACTGAATTAAAACCTAATACCGTCCATTCTAATATAATGTGAAAAAAAATTAAGTAGAAAATTTTGATTATTCTTTAAAAACTTAAGCTGCTGAAAAAATAATATTGTAATATTTAAGTATTCCTTGCTTGGCCCCCTCTTCGATCCCTCCTGCGTGTTCGTCGGTCACTACTTTTTTCTCTTCCCCACTTGCACCCGAAAAGTTGAAACAGAAAGAAAATAAAAGGCATGGAAAGGGATACAATCTTGACCCGAACCTACTTAATAGGTTAATCGGACTCAATAGGTTAATTGGACTCGACTCGGATTCGAATTGCTTTGGATCTTATATTGCACATAAAAATATCATCAACTGGATAAATTTGTAGATATTTGGTTTGTGTTAGAAACTCTCGACCTATTTTTATACCATAAAGCTTAAATAAAATGTGTTGGATCGGATTGACAAGTTGAAAGATTTACGGATTGATGGGTTGGATTCAACAATTTATTTTGGACAACTAGTCAATCATTCGTTACAATCTCTAAATTTTATTTTCAAAATTGATGAGATTTCTCTCACTCTATTTGGACAGTAGTATAATGATGAGCAGGTTTTAACTTTCTAGGATTTTAAAAATTTATATATACATAAATTAAAATTTTAAAGTAATTTATTTTTTCCAAGATATATATATATATAGAGTCCGGCTACTATGCTATCGGTAGCACGGAGCGCTCTGTACTACCGAGTTGTTTTCGATAATGCGGCTTCCAAATCGACAATCGGCTCCGTTAGACTTGATCTACACTATTGAAAGTATTTGAAAACTAAATTTCAAATTTTTTCGACATTATTTGACTAGTGATCAAAAGATCTCAAAATTGATAATTTTAATGGCCGATGTGGTGTGTTTGTGAGTTTAACGGTGTAAAGCAATCCAAATGCGATGAAAATTTTATAGAAAATTTTTTTCACTATTTAGAGTAAGATCAGTATATCTGATCTTGAAATTAAATCTTTTATCATCATTTTTCATGAGATTTTTATTTTCAGCCGTTCAATTTAGACTACTTGTTTGATAGGTAAATAATATCGAAAAATTATGAAATTTAGTTTTTAAATACTTTCAATAGTGTAGATCAAGTCTAACAGAACCGATCGTCGATTTGGAAGCCGCATCATCAAAAATAATTTGGTAGTATGGAGCGCTCCGTGGTACCGATAGTACAGTAGCCTAGTTCTAAATATATATATATATATATATATACACTATAATGCAGCTCATAAGCAATTACATATAGACTAGTGTTTAATGCCCAGCGTGGGCCCAATCAGGCTCGTCGCATTCAGGGGCTGAGGAATCATCGTACATGTAGAATCTTCGGATGGGGACAAAACACAACAACCATCAGGTAATGCTCATCCAACGCGTCATCCAACAACGTGCTCTCGCCATCCACGCACCCAACGCCAACCGGGTTTTATGTTGGTTTTAGGTATAGTATGGTATTAAGGCCTATCTAACGCTATTAGATAAAATAGAGTTAAAAAAAAAGTATATAGAAATATGCTTCTACGTTCTTCGGTGAAATGCAATATGACGTACGGAATACGTTTACCACACGTAACGCAATCTTCCCGCAATTTTAAACAAAACCTTAATAATATAAAACTGAAGAACGCAGCTTCGTTGAGAAGCTCCTCCACAAAATATTATTAAAGCCAATTTGATTTGACACTTCTAAATTTTAAAATAAATTTATATTTGTCTACTCCTAACATGTTTAATCATTTTATTTTTTTGAACCTAATTATTATCTAAAATATTATAGTGGAATTAAAAAATTTAGTCATAACATATCTCAAACTTATTCAAACTTACTCTATAATTGAACAATAAACATCTATTTCTATTATTTAGTTTACCGTAAATTAAACTTATTCATAATTTTAGTTTTTTCAAAATATTATAATTAATTTTTTCTTCGGGGCAGTGGAGTTAACTACATCGAGAAAGTGATTGAAAAAATAATAAAACACTAACTATTGTAACTATTTTTTTATGAGCTAACGCAAATTTTTTTAGCAAAAAACAAAAACAAAAGTTTGAGATAACTATAATTCTAAAACCGGCAAATTCCTATCAATTCATAATGATAAAAAAAATAAATTTTATCTATATTTTAGTATAACTAAAAGTTATTTTCAATCTAAAAATTAATTACGAGCAAACAAACAGATCTCTTATTTTCAAACTTTAAAGACTATTTCCATAAAAAAGTTTTATCTAATTCTCAATGCTATGCGTGATAAGTCGTGGTGGAACCTAGGATGCATTTTAAAAGCGTGGTGTAGGTTTTCCGCATAATTTGTGGTCTTTACCTGCGATTCATTCTGTGCTAAGGTTGCAATTGAGTTTGCACCTATGTTCATGTGCAACGGTCAGTTCAACCATCCAAACACTATAATTATGAGACTATTTTTAAGACTTTATTTAATATTGAAATCTATCTACTATTATCAGACAAAGTAGACTAAAGATAAAAACAAAATAAAAGTATGTTTCTTTGTATTTGGTGGGACTGTTGAAAATATAACACAACTGAATAATTATGATATACGCAATGTGATATGACGTAAGAAAATAAATAATAATTTTTCTGCCATACTTTCTTTCAGCCTGAGTGCAATCTCTGGCAATCACAAACAAAGCCTTCATAAAATTATTTTGTTGTAGGGCTGAATCTTAGAAATGGGTCTTCATGCTTGGGCTCCTTGGATGTTATTCCGCTTTGGGCCAACCCGTTATCAGATGGAGGCATAGTTTTGGCCCACGAAATGTTAGGCCTTTCTTTATCTTCGATCCATGCTTAAGGAGAGAAATAACGGGTGATGCAAATTATTTTGCGAATTAGATTTGCTTAAATTTAAACAGTATTGTTCTCATGATGAGATAGGAATACAATATTATTTTGTAAACTTTTCCAATATTTTGTAAATCAACGATGATTCGAAATTGAGACTTCGGATACCAACCATCAAATTTTTTACCACTTGCGTTAAGAATGATCAGTATCATGATTGTTATACACTAAATCAATATGCAGGGGAGTGCAAAAGAAAGGTGACTCTCAATATGGCGCGTTAGAGCAGTTAATTACATTTATTTAGAAGATTTATAGCACCACTGTAAATTACTATATAGTCGTTAACAAAATAGGAAAAAAATTGTAGAGCATTAAGGATAGCACAGTATTTTTAGCTGTATAAATCCCAACTTTAAGTTACAATCTAGAAATTTAGACATGGGCTGTACTTATTTTATTTCACTGTAGGTATTTGATGTACTTGATTGTTTGGCCAATTTAGAATCTTAACTATGAATAAAACTCCATAAATCTTAACTATGAATCTTAACTAGAAATAATTGATATCACATACTGTTCGTAGCACAGTTGTTTTATTTATAGCCAAGTTCTCTTTTTTTTTTTTTTTTTTTTTAAGTAGCAGCATATTATTATTCTCTAAAATAAAATTTAATAGTTATAATTTTTTTTTTCAAAATTTACTTTTATACCCGATTTTGTATTGTATATTTGCGAACTGTGTTATTTTTAAAAAATTGAGAAATAGATATAATAGGAAACAACACAGCACTTGGATCATCTTATTGGAAAGGTTTGATTAGATAAAAATGACCTATCTAAGAATTCAGATTTTATTCCGTGTTCAAATCCACCCAAATTTTGGTAAATAAAAAATCCACGTTATAATACTCCGAGAATTGTCCTGCTTGACCGACCGTCCTTAGCGTAAATGGCAAAAAACTGAATGGTTGAATACTCGAAGTCCCAAATTCAAATTATAATTAATTTATATTTTCAGCTAAGTTTAATTTAAAAAAATAAACGAATGGGGAAGCGATAATAAGCTATCTATCTCCAAAAAAAAAAAGAAAAAAAAAAGAAAAAAAAAAAGAAGCAAAGAATTGTTTGCTCGCACGTGTTGCGTTACCTCACCGACCATTCAACCAAGTTCGGTGGTCCGTACCGCATTTGTGGCCCTATCTGGGCCTAACATGCCCATTACCCAGCACGACGAACCGGTCGAATCACGAGGAATGCGACCGCACCCTAACTCGAAGCCTTTTAACTCCGTTTTCCCCCTAAATTAATTAATTAATTAATTAACTCGTCCCTGTTACCCTTTCCCCCTGCTTCGTCCCCCGCTTCTTCTCTTTCCTCAGCTGATCGCGTCGGATCCGCTCCTCTTTGACCCCTTCCATCTTCGTTGCTCCGAGGGGGAGACGAAGACGAAGACGAGGAGGAGGAGGAGGAGGAGGAGGAGGAGGAGGAGACGAAGAAGAAGAGGCGAGGCGAGGCGAGGAGAGGAGAGGAGAGAGGGGAGAGAGAGAGATGTGGGTGTTCTATTTGATATCGTTACCGCTAACCCTGGGCATGGTGACGGTGACGCTGCGGTACTTCGCCGGGCCCGATGTGCCGAGGTATGTGCTGTTCGCCGTCGGATACGCATGGTTCTGCTCCCTCTCCATCATCATCCTCGTCCCCGCCGACATATGGACCGTAAGATCCACGATCCCCTTCCCTTGTTGTTCATGAATCTTGGTTGTTTCAAATCTAGGGTTGTTGTGTTTGATTCCTTGTTTCGTATTTCGTGTATTTTGATTTTGAGGTGTTTTGGTGATTTGAGAGTTGGGCGATTGGGAGGTTGGGAAAATTCATCCCTATTGGTATATCTGTTTGGGTTCTGGGTATGTTTCTTAGTCCAGGAAATTTGGATCTGATCTTTCGTTGGTATTCGATGGTCTTTGAAGTTGGAGAGGAGTAAAAATATGGGAATTATGGGAGTGATTTACGATGTGGAATTATTTGAATTTTACTCTAGTTTAGACATTTTGAGTTTCTTTGTAGGTGGATTTGTCTTCTGATTTATGAGATCGGAAAATTATTTGCTAGTGCTTCCATTGATCTACTTAATGGATTGTCGCGCCATATTCAGATAAGTAGAGAGAAAATACATCAGAAGAGAATTGCTTGATCGGAACAATTATAGACGCCTCAGCGTTACAAATATGTGTTAGAACTGTGTTGATTGAAGAATTCAAGTGGTGATGTTGCAAAATGAAAACACTTGAATTATCTTCAGTTGATGCTAAGTAAACACCGCTGTGTTTGAGAAAACAGAGATGATTTTTGAAAATTTTCCGCGGACTTCTTAATCACAAGATAATCATCTGCAGCAGAATTTATACCCTTTTAGATCTTACCTTGGTGTCTAAGAAAAGGTAGCTTAAGATTTAGATGGTAAAGTATCTTACTTTGACATCATAATGAAACTTCAGGTTTAAATACTTAACAGTCGGTATCTTATGCTAAACTCCATGACTATATTTGTTATTTGTATAGAAGTTGTTTTAGTAAGCTACTGGTTGCTATCTTCTGAATTCAGCTGCTACTTAATCAGATGGAAGAGGAATGAAAGGTATGATGCTTTGCAGAGACTATTACTAGCTAAAGCGATAAGAAAAGGAATTTGTTTCTTCCTCTGAATTTTATGTGCAATACTTTTAAGGAAAATCATCCTTGGATTCTATGCGCACTAGGAGTTATGTTAATTTGCCTAATTAAAGTATTCCCAATCATGCTTACTGTTGAATTCAGAATTCTGATATTTTTATTGAGATTGAATGACTACTTGATGGGATTTGTGCCATAATTTATAGGAAATTTATATATTTGATTGGAGATCAAACTATTGTTGACTGTCATGGAAACTAAATGAGCAGTGAATGGTAGACACATTGAAGGAGGAAGTAATGTTGCTATGTATTATTTGGACCTTGAAATAGACTATTATATGTGGTGTCAGGAAGGCACTTTGTTTAGTTCCATATGATAAATGTCATTTTGGTATACAATAGGATATATTTGCTGCTCCTGCATTCTAGAATAATTATTTTGTGTGTTTTCTTTTGAAAAACCTGGCTTATCATTTTTTTTTTGGAGGTTTAACCAATTAGGCGATATTTTTTGCCATGCAGACAATTAACGGTTATGAGAGGGGTGGCATTGCATTCTTTTGGAGCTGGTCATATTGGAGTACATTCATACTAACCTGGTACTTAACGTTGTTTCACTTGCTTTTACATTCTTCAAGATTTCCAGTTGTTACTTTCTCTACTGTCAATGCCCTTTTGCTTTTCTATAATGGTGTGAAGATCTCTATTATGCATGACAGTCATACGTACATCTACTTAATATTTGTAAAGAAAATCACGATGTTTCAATTGATTTTACAGTTTTCAAGATTTTTCACTTGTTACTTTTTCTACCATTAATCCCCTTTTACTTTCCTATAATGGTGTAAAGATTTCTACTATGCATGACACTCATATGTACATCTTCTTAATACTTACAAAAGAAAAATGTTTGGTAACTAACGTGCAATTAGAATTTTTAGTTATAAACTAACTGGATAAACTGAACCATATGCTTCAGAACGTTTCTTTGCTAAATGTTATGAGTTCAAAATGACCTTTCCATTTGATTGATCTCTGTGCGGTGAGTCTTCTTTGGGCTACTATCATCTTTATTCATCATGTTCTGCCAATAAAACTATAGTGGTTATTAAACTCTATATATGTATTCATAAAGTTTCTTGCCAGGATATTATTTAGCTTTCTATAACCTCAATTTTTTAAGCTACTTTTTATCCTCTAAACAGGGCTGTGGTTCCCACTATTCAGGGATATGAAGATGCTGGAGACTTCACAGTGAAAGAAAGACTGAAAACAAGCATTCGTATAAACTTACTCTTTTACACAATTGTGGGATCTATTGGCCTTTTTGGACTTATTCTGCTCATTATCATGCATCGAGACTGGTTTGTATCTATCTTTTGTTGCATTTAAATATCCCTCCTGGTTTATGCTAGTGCTTCTTTAGTATTAAGTCTGGTCATGGATGTTTAGACAATTGTATTAGTTTTGCGGTCTGCATTATACTCTTTCTTCTTTGTGGAATTGTTCGGAGTAATTTTCTTCTATCTTTATATATTTTATGCCCTTTTTGTGATAGGAGTAATGAAATCGCTTACTGAAACATTCATTCCCATTCTTATTCAAGAACTTACACCTATATCACTGTTATAGAAGCACTTTATCAACATAATGTGCAGATTTGTTAGATGACTTGTATTGACTAAATGTAGTTGTTAACTCTTTTACTTGCAGGAGTGGAAGTATTGTGGGCTTAGCCATGGCATGCTCAAATACATTTGGGCTTGTCACGGGTGCATTTCTTCTTGGCTTTGGTCTAAGTGAAATTCCAAGGAACATTTGGAGGAATGCAGATTGGACTCACCGTCAAAAGGTTCTCTCACATAGGGTTGCGAAAATGGCTTTAAAACTTGATGAGGCCCACCAAGATTTTTCAAACGCAATTGTTGTATGTATACTCTTTTCTGCTTTGAAGTTTTTTTTTTCCTTTTTCTAAAAAGAACGCTTTTGTGTGAAAGAACTAAAAATGGCATTCTGTTTGGAATGTTGTAGGTTGCACAAGCCACATCAAATCAAATGTCCAAGCGTGATCCTCTAAGACCGTATATGGATGTTATTGATAAGATGTTGCATCAAATGGTACTGTATTGTTATTATTTTGTCACTTTTGGTTAATGATTTATTTTGATCATTCACCTAATTTGTCATTTCGCTCTCTCTTTTCTCCTTTTCAGTTAAGGGAAGATCCATCTTTTAAGCCTTCAGGCGGTAGACTAGGAGAAAATGATATGGATTATGATACTGATGATAAAACAATGGCTGCACTTAGACGTCAACTTAGGAAGGCTCGGGAGGAGTACTACAGATGCAAAAGGTGTGGTTAATGGGCTTATCAAAAGTTATTACTTTTTGTGGCATGTACTTCTTTTGTGCAACTCTCTTTCTTGCCTATGAAGAATCAGAGGCCTTTGCATTTCTCATTCTTATTTTTATGTTTCCATACTGTATCTAATTTATGTTATTTAAGATAAAAAAGCACTTCCTTCACAATTTGTCTGTACATTTACCTTTTTTCTTTTTCTTCTTTTTGCAGTGAATATATGACTTATGTAATGGAAGCCCTTGAACTAGAAGATACTATTAAGAATTATGAGCGTCGCGATTCAAATGGATGGTTTGTTATTACTTCTCCTGTTTTCTACTGTTTTTTTGCTTTGAAAATTTCTTGTCAACAACCTAAAAAAAGAGTGATTGGAATTATCATTGCAAGACTGCAAACAGCAAAAAATAGTTCGAGTTTTCGCTACCAAGATGATACTTTTCTCCTCAAAGACATTCCTTTTCTCTGTAGTCTTGGAATCAGTATTTTTGATGTAAGTACCACATTCGCTAGCCTCTGTTAAGATAATTTAATGTACTTATAAGAGGAAGGTCCAGAAAAGCCTTTTGACGCAATGCAAACCTTTTAAAATATATATCATATAAATTGGATTAGTTGGATTCAATTACAAAAGCTTGCAACTTCTAATGTTTTATTCAATTCTTTCTAGATGATTTGTGTAGTCTTTAGCTTTACTTGATTATCTGCAACATTGTATGCAACTGGCAACTGGCAACTGGCAGCTGGCAAGGAGTGTTAATATGAGATAACCCAAGGAATGCTAAACTGGCAAAATTTTGAGCAGAGCCTAAATGGTTCGTGGAAATCACAGGCCTTAAATTCATCTATCCCACTATGGATTGATTATAAAACATGAAATAACCTCTTTGAAAAGGAGATCCGCTTCTATGCATTATTGATGCAGATTGATCTACCTGCTAAGAACTAGCATTGATCTACCTGCTAGGAACAAGCAGTTCACTTATTTCTTTTGAAATGTATAGATTACTAGCAGGAACATCCAATTCGGTTATTTACTATGAAAAATGACACTGTTTATATACTGCCAGATGGATATAAACATGTCGAGAATGCTATTTCATCCCTTCACAATTAAAAGAGCACCTGAACTGGGATGCTTTCTGAGGAGCTGAACTCTTTATACCATCTGAATTTGTTATTAGAATGTTCTGAAATTGTAAGTTTGATCTGGTCAAAACATCAGGTTTTCTTAAAATTAAAAACAAAGAAATGATTTATTCATCTGAATTGACATTCTAAATTTCTTTTGCCTTCCGATAGTCTGAAGACCCTGTTATTGGATATATGGCTTGTACTCAACTTTTCCTCTCTCAACATGTAGATAATTTACATCCATTTGCATCCACATGTAATCCCAGGACTGTTCACTGTTGCAGGAAATACGTTTCAAGTTTTAGACCAAGCCGATCAGGCACACTAGGATCCTTTCTTGATATTATGGGTACATTCGTGATCTAGCTTGAAGAATTTATGTTTCTTTTTTGCATTAAGTTCTTTTTTCAGCTAGCTGTAAGATTACTGAGGAACAAATGAAATTTTCGATTACATCTAGTTATTAATAAGCAACTCTGTTATATTATATTATTTCAGCTGATAGAATTAGTATTTTTGAGCTATATTTGTGCTTTTGAAGTTAACGTTGAGATTCCTTCCTGTTTTCCAGAATTCTTATGGCGTTGTATACTTAGAAAACAGCTTCAGAAAGCCTTGGCTGTGATGTTAGGTTGTATGTCAGTTGCCATCCTATTGGCTGAGGCGACTTTATTGCCAAGTGGGGTTGATTTATCTCTTTTTTCCATTCTTATTAATGCTGTTGGAAAGCAGGAGGTCTTGGTCCAGGTAAACAGTTTCTATAATCGATAATATATTTTATCTGCTGCTATGAAAATAAACTGCTGATTTCATAACTATATCAAAAAATTAATGTTTTAACCTTTTTTAAGACATTTTAGATCAATACACATGAAAATTGGTCTCTTCGTGAAAAAAAAAAGGGAATACGCATGAAGATTCAAATGACTTCTGAAAAACTCAAGCAGAATGAGTCACTCATGCTTATATTTGGATGGTTGTTGGATAATTCTCTATGAAACTTCTTGTAGATCTAGTTCTCGTAAAATTTCTCGTTGTATATGTAACCTTTTGTTTTGAAATTGGTTGGAATATCCATTTGTTAATTTTCAATTACTTGTATGCTATTTATTAAAATTAATGGCAAGGAAAAAATTTGATAGGATTTCACCCCTTTATCCATTACCAAAGATAATGAAATATCCTGATTAAGGGGCTAATTATACACTATTGGTACTTCGCAGATTGCTGCATTTGTTCCTCTAATGTATATGTGCCTTTGCACATATTATTCATTATTCAAGATTGGAATGCTGATGTTTTATTCATTAACTCCAAGACAGACAAGCGCAGTCAGCTTGCTTATGATTTGCTCGTAAGTTTTCTGGTTTAATCTGCTTTCTCTTAAGTTCACCAACTTTGTATCTAAGCTAGTAAACTAATTTCAACTGTTTTAATAAAATGTTTTCTGCAGAATGGTAGCAAGATATGCACCTCCTATTTCTTATAATTTCTTGAATCTGATTCGTCTTGGCGGTAATGCCAAAACCATTTTTGAAAAGGTATTGACACTGCCAATAGTTATTCTTCATAATACTTTGACCAATGACTAATAGTTGCCTTACGTACTGTCATGCAGAGAATGGGTAATATTGACGATGCAGTACCTTTCTTTGGAAAGGGGTTTAACAAAATCTATCCACTTATTATGGTTGTGTACACCCTACTAGTTGCTAGCAATTTCTTTGGACGAGTAATTGATTTTTTTGGAAGCTGGAAAAAGATCAAATTTCAAAGCGAAGAGGAGGATATGGATGGGTTCAATCCATCTGGAATGATTATCCTTCAGAAAGGTGAGATATCAATTTATATATTCGATATTCGATGCCTCATCCATCCTTGTGCGACAGACTTTCTTATCTTTTATCTGAGTATGCTGGTATTTCTGTTATGTACGGTTTTTCTTTTTATGCTGTTATTTGCTCACTGGATATATAGCAGGCTGAATTGAGTAGTAAAATGAGAAATTTTTTGGGCATGTATTTTCTGGCCTTCTGGCCATTTAGAATCATACTAACTACTGATTTTGCCTGGCTTTGATTTGTTTGTTTTAATTTTCCTGAATACTGTAATAACATATTTCAACTCTTATTGTGCAAGATTCTCTTTTGTATTTTTAATGTCATTCATTGGCTGCTGTATTTTTGCCAAGTCCATAATAAGCCGATTATCAAATCTCCCTTCTATTATCAAATATACTGCCATGTATTCCAAACCTTAAATAGGGCGTGAAGGTCTCTTTGATGTTGGTATAGTGCAACTTGTTTCTTGTAGAATGTCTAGTGTAAATTAACCAGTACGCCTAGCTTCTTACATTTTCTGCAGAGAGGTCTTGGCTTGAACAAGGATGTAAAGTTGGCGAGCAAGTTATTCCATTGGCAAGAAATTTTAACAGTACAACTACAGATGTCGAATCAGGAAACCCATCCCTGGTATGTCATATGCTGTGTTAAGAACTTGAATGTGCCAACCGATTAGCGCTTGGCAAATACATAGCATTACTAGTTTGAGGCAAAGAAATCTCTCGTGTTCCTTTGCATTTGAGAACCCTTATTTCTTCCATTCTTTTTTATTCTCTTATGCATTGACTGTACTCAGGATAAAAACATAGTGGAGATGAAATTGACGCCTTCATCCAAGGAGGACATTAAAGTTGGTCGGTCGAAAAATCTCAAAGAAGAGGACCAAAAGTACGGTAACAGCCGTGAAACTATGTCGAACAAGTATATTGCTATAAGAGATCAGCAAAACAAGTCATCCCATTCAGGGTCCAAAGAGATATCATCGACTTCTGTATCTTTACTCGAGGGAGGCCATTCTGATAATAAGCAGTCTAATAGTTCAGTCGCCACCCCGTCAGCAGGGCTTGCCTCTACATGGACATCAATGAAGAGCGGCTTTCAGAATTTCAAAGCGAATATGGGAGCAAAGAAGTTTCTTCCTCTGCGGCAAGTTCAGGGCCAGGCTATTCATACTAGGGTCTCCTCTTCTGAGTCTCTCGATGAAATTTTTCAAAGATTAAAGCAGAGACCAAAGGGCGGGAGTGGTGGTTCTGACATTGTGGATGATGATGATGATGTAGACGCAGCAAATTCAGGAGCAGCAAGATAGCAGACACATTAATTTTGGATTTAGACTTAAAAGATGAGTTACCACAGTAAAGAATTCATACTATTGTGGGAAAATTAAGAAAGGAAGAGAAGAGAAAAAAATGTACAGATCTTATAGTGGTTTTGGAGGATCTTTCTTTGCATGAACTATTGAAGATAGTTCATGAACGTGGGGGGTCTGTAGGGCCTCGTGTTTGGGGATAGTAAGCTTTCGTCTCTGGAGGAAATATGCATTCCTGTGTACTTCGGCTTTTGGCTGTTTTCTCCCTTTGTGTACTTGTCCTTGTGACTACATTAAATGAAAGGAATATAATATTACAACAAAGCGTGATGATTTTTTTTTTTTTATTACTTACGCGCTAACGCGCACACACAATTTTCGCTCAAAACAGAAATATGTCTGAGAGAGAATTACCTATCAACTGACCCAAGCGGGGTTGTAATGTGATAGTTGTTTTAGTTGTCTATAATGCATGCAATTTGGGCTTCATTAAAACGGGGTATTATGTCAAAATTTCTCAATTTTCCTCAGCCTATATATCTGAAATGGCGATGACTCCAACAAATGCCGAGGCTTATATTTTTTTTCTTCCTTTCTCTAGTATTATTTCCAGTTTTTTTTTTTTTTCCCTCTAGTATTACTTCTATCTAAGATTTTTACACTAGAAAAATCTTTCAAGTCCGACAAATATTCCCGTTCCATGTGGCAATATTTCGGGCAGATGTTTTAATTTTCTCCCGAATCAATTAAACTTTTTGACCGAAGGAACCTAATCGATATAATAAATTAGATATTCTCGATCCAATTGGAAAACTAAGAGGTTTACCATGAATGGAGTAATTATTAATTAACCTTGGCAAAAGTGTTACAGATCTCCAAATGGTCTTCAAGCAAAAGAATTGAGAAGATCAAACTGAAACACAATTGAAACCGAAAATAAGAACAACACCCCACATTTTTACACAAGGTGCATGACTCCTTTTTCTTAATTTCCACACAACCAAAGCAGATGCGAACGCATTAAAACAAGACCACCAATACTGACTAGCCTAGCAAATAACGACGCCTACGACTACGAGAACAACACCCACTTGGTAGCCGGCCTCTCTTTGAGAGTCTTGGAGTGCGTCAAGGTGCAACCTCCCTCCCTCCCCACGCTGGGGCCGCTCAAAAACTTGGACCAAAACCTCTTCTTCTTCTGCTTCTTCTTCTTCTTTTTCTTGCTGCAGTTCTCTCTCTCCTTCCCTTCATCATCGTCGTCGTCGTCCTCCTCCGTCCCTCGCCCGACCACCAGAATCAGCGACCGGCACTTCTTCAGCGGCTCGGCGTTCGACCCCGCGCCTTCCCTGAGGAGAAGAGCAAGCCGTGATCTCTTCGTGGCGGGGTGGACGGGGGAGGTGGTCAGAGAGGAGAAGTCGGAGTCGGAGTCGGATAGACACGGCGACGAGGAGGCGGCGGCAGAGGAGGAGGAAGGATAGGTTACGGAGGAGGAAAAGGAGGGGGAGGAGAGGTGGGAGAGCCTCTCCCTGAGGCAAAATGGGCACACGCCAGTGTACTCCCGGTGCTTTGGGTGCTTCTTGCACCTGCTCTCCTCCGCATTATCACTCCTACCCATCTCTCTCTCTCTCTCTCTCTCTCTCTCTCTGTTTATCTCTTTCTCTATTTCTTGTTGCTATATTTTGGCTTGGGATGGGGAAGGTGTGGTGTTGGTTATATATATATATAGAGAGAGAGAGAGAGAGAGAGAGAGAGAGAGAGAGAGAGAGAGAGAGGTGGTGTGGCGCGAGGAGGGGTGGTTAACTTAATTGAGATGGTTTAACTGTTGGGAATTTCATGTTTCATACATTGTTGGGATTGACGCTCCGTGTATTGTATTTTGTCGCTGAGGAGAAAACAAATGTCGGTTTGTCCCTACATGTTGCATGCATTTGTACCATTTATCTGTGCTTGGATGGCTTTTTTCTTATAAAATTTTATTAATTGGCAAAAGCTAAGCTCAATGAACAACATTAACTATAAGAAATTATTACTCGCTGCACTTCCAAGGTTAAGTATCATTAGATCGCTATCGAGCATTGTTTAATTATTAAACACTGAAAAGAAAAAAAAAAACTACAAAATTGTGGATTGTACTACAGTGCAGCTAGCTATAAGAGTTCGAGCTTCAAAATAATTTTTTAGCTTTGTACTCCACATTTTGCCTATCAACTATATTTATATATAGTACTTCTATTAATAAACAGTAACAACACTTATTAGGGAAATAATATTTCATCCACTTACACTATGTTGGAACACATTCTACGACAAAATCAAGGGGAATCTAACTAATTTTTTTTGGATAAACAACAGCGTGTTCTTGTGCTGTTGTGAGGAAAAAAAGTATGCATATATAAAAATAAAAAAATAAAAGACGCAAGTCATCTTGATATCACATCATCGACGTCCAATCCGGGAATTGCTCGTCCGCTGCACGAGCGTCCCACGTGCGTCGGCCCCACTCCCCCATTCTCGCCGCTAAATGAGCGCCACGTGTTCCAATCCTCTCCGGATCGCCCGCGTAAATATCAACGGCGAACCGCCCGCACGTGCGGTGTCCCCTGCCACCCCGACTGAAGGCCACCTCGGGTGTGGCGAGCCCGCACGTGCTCCGCGCCGCCCTCGGACGACGTGATCTCTCGTGATGCCCGTCCCCGCATAGTTTGATCCCGTGCGGCCGCCCCTGTCGCATAAAACCCACTCGCGAATGCGGATGTCAATGAATACCGATATCCAAAATCCAAAATTTTATTTGAATATGAATTTGGATTGAGCAGATTTATTCGAGCCTAAATAAAGATAGTTTTAAATATAAATATTAAAAATAAAAATTCGATGAATATAAATTTTGACTGTACTTAATTTAAATTCAAATCCGATCCGAACCCGATCAGAACTCGAATTTATTTTACTATAATATGTGTATAAAAATTTGATATTATATTTAAATTTATATCTTAAAAATTTAGATTTAAATTTTGTCGGATTCGGATTCGTGTTTAGATATGAATTTTTAAAATCCGTCGGGTTCAGGTTCGGACTTGGGTTTCGAGTTTAGAGTCGAGTTCAGGTTCAGGTTCGGACTTGAGTTTCGGGTTTAGAGTCGGGTTCAGATTCAAATTTTTAAAAATCCACCTCCAGTCGGACCCGTGGACATCCCTACTCAGAAGGGAGAAAGTCTACCATATAATAGTTACACCACGTCATTAATATGTAGTTAATTATATTTTTTTTATTTGAGAAAAAATATAATACAAATATTTTTTACTAATCATGATGGGATTATGGCCACGGATGAATCTAAAATAAACAATCCGGTTAGTTAGGAATACCATATCAGCATTTTAAATAATTTACTCTGGAGGAGTTACAGGGGAATTAAATAAATTAAAACAAAACTTCTTAAGGGTGCAATGTATGGGCAGTTCCTGTACTATGCCCCAATGGCAACTTAGTTTATGTACTATTTTCAGCTTAAATTGTTCTTTACATCATGTTCGGATGTATAAATACTTTACTTAGTCAATTTTTTATTTATTTAAAAAACTTATAATATCTAGTTGATGAAAATTTTGATTAAATATTTGGAAAAGTACATCACATTCTGCCTTTATCTTATTTTCTCAAAATTTGATGATAAGTTAACCTGTAAAATATTCTAAGAAGCTAAAATCAAGCTCAAATTTTACAACTATAAAAAAAAATTCTTATTATGAAATGCTATTTAATTAAACAAGAAGTAACATAAATGAATAATTTACAATAGGAAAAAAACATGGCTATTTCATAAAAGCAAAATCTAACATATTTTATGTGTGAAAAATAAAGTGTTTATGTTAAAAGTATGGGGTGAGAATCAAGTTAAAATGGTGGAATGATGTAGGGACTACTTGTACATTTCACCCTAAACTTAAATAAAAGAGCTCGATGTAGGGCTTTTGAGAGGCAAGCGAATGTAAAGCTCCTGGTTTTGGTGAGGTGTGTCGTGGGAAGGGTTTGCATGGCATGGGTAGGGGCCAAACAAATTGGGAGCTTTATTTGTGAAGGGACGTAGATAACTATGGGAGTTTTCATTTGTTTTATAGAAAGTGGGTTAGTGTGTTGGTAATTTGGGGTTCGTAATGCTAAGATCATGTTAATAATTAAAGAGTTTTAAGTAGATCATGCAATGTATGTGTCAGTGTGTCTGAGTGGGCGCACGGAAAAGGAATTATATGATTGAGCTGGATTTAGCTTCTTTTTTTTTTTTATAGTTATTATATGTTTTTGCTTTTCGTGGCGTCTAGTTTTTAAGCAAAAGCATGAGATATTATATTTTATAAAATTTTATATAAAATACTTCTTTTTAATAATAAAATCTTTAACCAACTATGCTATATAAAACCAATGAATTGTATTTCATTTTAATTCATCTTATCTCTATAATTTGTACATTTGCACACTACACGTCTTTTGGTCTTCCATCCAGCTCACATTGTTATTCTACCTCTTAATTTGAAATAGAGGAAAAGATCTAACTAGATTGGTGTTTAGGGATTGAAATATCCAATGCGTGTGAGTGTTGATAGTTGTATGATGCACTAAGCATAGATACATCGGATGTTGACATGTTTTCCCTAATTGTGAAATGACAAAATAAATCACGTAAAGCGCTTTGAAAAAGTGCACGAAAATATCCAGCTAAAATATTCGAGGACCAAAAAAGAGCGGAGGCAACTATTCGATCAATGTGCATGTTTTCAATCTCTTCTCGAGAAACAAGTAAGGCATTTTTTTCACAAAATTATGCTTAATTTCATATATGTGATAATTCAATCTCTCTGTTAGTGGGGAAAGAACCAACATGAATTGGATTCTAAGAGTTAGCTGAAAAGTTTGAGGACAAACAACATAAGTTACCCAAATTCAAATTATTTCCCAAGCCCAATCCAACAAGAGAGCACATAGCACCCGAACACGTCTTAACCAGTCCTAAAAAAGTCCGGCCCAACCCGAAGGTAACACACTAACACTTGGAATTTGTCATTCTGGGCTCGGCCTATAGTGGCCCGATATGCAAAGTTGGGCTCGCCAGGATAGGCCCATGTGCGCGAACCAAAATCCACCGTCAATCACACAGGTTTGCCACGTGTCCGAATCCCGACGTTCTCAGCCTCCTATTTATAGCTCTCCCCAGCACTCGCCTCGGCTGCTCGGCACGCGCTTTCCCGCCCAAACGCTCTCCCTTTCTCTCAATGGCGGTGCCCGGAAACCCCGATGCCCAAATCCAAGCTTTCGCCTCTTTCCTCCTTCGCTACCACTCCCCCGATCTCCGCTCCATCCTCCTCTCCCCCGATCCCAAGCTCCATTACCCTCTCATCATCAGGTACAATCCCCCTCCTCCTTCTCCTCCTCCTCCTCCTCCTCCTCCTCCATCGCCATTATCGCCATTATCATCTTCTTCAGCTTCGCCGAGATCCTTGAGTTCGACCCTAGACTCGCCCACCACCTCTTCTCCCGCCCTTCAGATTTCCTACCTCTCTTCGACGAAGCTGCTCTCCGCGCACACGTAAGTCCCCTTCTCGTCATCTTTTCTGGGTTTTGAGTTGATCTTTTCCCTGTCCTCGATCATGTGATTTCCCCTCCGATCGTGTTCCCAGCGCGTCGTTCTCAGGGGTTCGGACGATCTGAGGGGGAGCGCCTGCGAGAAGGCTTATATCCATGTCCGGATCAACGTCAGCGGATCTCCCTTGGAATGCCCTGGTAAGAGCATCTTTTCTTGGATGTTTTATGAATGAAAAGTAGCTTGATCCCTGAAACTAAGTGTTCTTGATTCTCACAGAAACTTTTCCGAGCATCGGGAGGGTGAGGGTCAAGCATCGAGGGTTCCTTCTTACTCTGAAGGGGACAGTTATAAGATCCGGGGCAGTCAAGATGATAGAAGGGGAGCGGGAGTATCAGTGTAGGAAGTGCAGGCACAGGCAAGAACTCGTTCTATACCTTCTGTCTCACCCATATTTCGCTCTCATCTTTATATAGTATGCTTTAGCTTGCTTGAGATAATCTTCTTTTGTTGATCTACTGTGGCCTGTGAGATTGCTGGATACATTGGAATTCTTATCACTGGCCTAATTTTGATTTTTGGCCCCAGCAATTTCCCCTTATGAGAAAATCTTTTGTCGTTTCTTGATCCCTTAAATGTCATTTTGAAGCATCTACATTTCATAGCGACCTATCCCTGATAAAAATATTATAAACTTATAATGAAGTTTGAACGCCGACTTCTATTTCTTGTTTATTGGTTGTTGCATACAAATGATAACCTCTGGGTTTAGGATTGGGTTTAGGCTGTCATAATTACGAATGATGACCTCTGGGCATAATTAGTCAATATATAACTTAAGGTTCTCAGTGCCATTCCTGTACTCAAGAAGCCTTGAACCTATTTAAGTTGCATCTACTCTTTTTTTTCTAATGCAATGTGGTTAAAAGTTTTCATCGTTGTGCTAAAGGTTAAAGCTAATGCTTTGTTTCAAACTAATTCCGATGATAATCCTCTTAGCTGAGATTGCTTTACATCTTCCTTTATGTTTTGTACTTATTTGATCAAAAACTCTTGGGCCCCTTTGGTATATATTTTTTTATTTGCTTTATCTTGCCTGAGTGTCAGCGTTTTCCTTGATTCTTTAGATTTTCTTGGCTCTTAACTGGTTATTTCTTTTTATTTGATTGATCGTCTTTGAGCACATCAACTAATTGATCATCTTCTGTAGATTCAAAGTTTATCCGGAGATGGAGACTGGAAACCGTGTCGTCCTCCCTACTTCATGCCCATCCAGAGTATGGGCATTCCTGCTGTTGTGATTCTTTATGGGAAACAATATAATGTCCTTTCTTTATAGTTATCCTAGATCCCTTCATGATTTGGAGGCAATTATTTCATTTCAGTTGTCTATCGTTCATATTCTAATAAGATTTTGACTTACTTTATATTCACCTTTCGACCATTCTGCAGCAACTTGATAAATTTTCTGCAAATGGTTCAGGGGTCTAAAGGCTGCGAGGGGACACATTTCCAATTTGTGGAAGATAGTATGGTATGCCACGACTACCAAGACATAAAAATCCAAGAAAGCGCGCAACTTTTAGACATTGGATCAATTCCTCGTTCAATACCAGTGGTTTTAATGGATGATTTAGTTGACATTGTCAAAGCTGGAGGTGCCACCTTCCTACGTTCCTTATTACTTTAGGTTTTATAATGGCTCGCTCTTCATACTTTCAAGGATTAGAAATATTATTGCTTGAAACTGTTCTTTCTTCTAATCTTGCTTCCAGTGCCCTTTGTCTTTCCTGATTCCATTGAGCTTACTACGATTCATTTTATATCTTGATAAAAAAATTATTACTTTGACTTCCTCTGGTCAAATGAAGCTAGCTTGTTCTTGGTGCAAAGTAGGGGTGCAACATTTTTGGACTGCATCTTTTACTCGATTAATCTTCTCTGTCAGTGTCAGCATTTAGCATGTATACTGAAGTTCAAAATGTTTGGGATAATGGAGCTTGGTGCCCTCATGCACTCCATAAGCTGATTAGATTGGGCATTGTGTCGTACACCTTAATGGTCATCAATCTTCCAATTTTAATCTTTTTTGCATTTAGTTTTCACATATTTCACTGATATGTCAATGATTGTTTCCTTTTTTTTCCTTTTCTTTTTTCGGCTTCAGATGATGTCGTAGTGACTGGGGTTTTGTCAGCCAAGTGGTCATCGGACTTAAAGGACGTGCGTTGTGACCTTGATCCTGTGCTAGTTGCTAATTTTGTCTGGTAAATTGTGGCTTTCTTATCTTGTTTATGTTTTGGTAAGGATTTTTTTAATTTTAAACCGTCGCTTCCTAACTGAGCAACGAAAGAGCCACTGGCATAGCCACAGCATGTGGTTGCCATGCTTCAGCAGAGTATAACCGTCATCGCATATTAAAGGAAGGGAAGTAGTAGAATTTCAAGAGAGGAGAACAGACTTAGGGTTGGGTTCGGATCAAATCAGATCGAAATCCACGAAAACAAAAGATAAGGGTGTTCGTTTTTGCTATACGGCATAAATTGAAGATGCAACTCCTTCAATTCTGTCGGAGGGAAATAATGGTTTTGGATGGACTGCTTATATAAGTACAAGGTGCTTCTTATCCATTTATAAAGGTCAGGGAGGAAAATGCAGAGAAATTTTTCTAAGAAGTTCAGGGGCTAATAGTGCAATTTACCCCTTTTCCCTTCATCATAGCCATTTTCCATAAATTGTGTAGTGGATATTCAAGTTTGAATTTTGGCTTCTATAATCTTACATGTTGGTTATTATCATGATTTTTATCTATGTGGAACTGCACTTGGTTCAGTTATCATATTTCAGTACAACATTGCGTAAATTTCACCATTGATATAACAACATATCTTAAGCAGAGCAAATTAGCTAGTTGACTTTCTGGTGTTTTCGGTGTAGGTTTTTTTATACATATGTCATGGGGTTCACATGTTCTGATTTTGATGTTTCCAGGAGAACTAATGAATTGAAGTCGGAGATTGACATTCCTGATGATGTTATGAAGAAATTTAAGCAATTCTGGTCAGAATGTCGAGATACTCCATTGAGAGGTGCTGCCAACTTGTACATTTTTATAGTATGCTGCAGTTGTAGAGATGCTGATAACATACCTGTATTTCTGTCTCTTGAAAATTCTGATTGGTCAATCCTCTGTGCCCTAGAGCTGTAACTTGACCTGGGTTACCCAGTGACTGACGTGGATCCTATCTAGGGGTGAAAGTGGTTAGGATAAACTCTGTCGATAGGATGCAAATATGGATGTCAAAATTTAGCATTCGGCACATATTCGTATCTTAATTCAAATTAGAAAAATAATAAAAAAATATGGATGCAAATATGATTCCTTAAAAAATTTGACCATATCGACCATTTTCACCCCTAAGAGAAGAGGAATGTTAATATATATTGTAATGGGATAAAGTGGTTTTCTATCGTGTTCTTCATTGATTTCACTATAAATTTCATGTTAAAATTGCATTTATATTTGTTAAAATATTAAAGGGATAATACCTAATATACTGTCAAAAACTTTAAAAATATCTAATATACCTTTGGTTGACCAAAATGCCCTTAATGATTCCAAAAATCCCTTGAAATATTCCCAAACCCCTAGGGTTTATTAATGGTAGAAAGGTATTTTGGTACTTTCAGGATAAGTTTGAAAATTTTGAATAGGTATACGAAATTTGAAGACAAGTGTGAACCTTTAATTGTATTGTGTGTCTTATTCGCTCTAATTTTAGTTCATATTTACATATATATTAGTATATATTATTATCCGAATAATATCCGAATACGAATCCGACTTATTTCTGAATCCAAATCCATTTTAAGCGGATATAGTAATAAAAATTTAGCCTTCGACACATCTCCGCATCCGAATTCGCATCTAAAGAAAAATATGGATGCGGATAGGGTTTTGTCAAAAAACCCTATTCTACCGTTTGCACCCCTAATCCTATCAGGACCCTAAGACCCAAGGACCAGGATAAGAAATATTAGAAGCTTGGATTCCAGGTACAGGCCTAATACATGAATGCACAATCCAGCTGGGACCCAGCTTTCTACCTTATACTTAACTATGTATAAGAAGTTATATTTAGTAAGTAAATTGGTAATTGATATATTTTGTAATATCTGGTGAAATATATAGTGGACTTTTTGGTATATCCAATTTGTGTTCACTTTTCCATTGTTCCTATGCAATTTCTTTTGTCCAAAATATATTCTTTCCCTAGTTTTTTCCATTACTTGGAAACTAAGTCACATGAATTTTGAAATTTTGCATCCAACTTGGGATATAGACCAACTTGGACATAATCATCTGTCCAAGTCTCTCATATCCTAGTCGTCCTCTTTACCACCTCTGGATTTAAAGAGAATTTTCGTATGCTGAGTGTATTGACTCGACTAATATTGTTTCTATAGATTTGATGATTAAATCTGTTGAACATGCAAATCATAATCCCTAGCGTACAGATATGTCGCATTTTGAAATGGTCTATCTGTGTTCAAGGTCCACTCTCTATCGAAAATAACTCATCCTTTACTTTCTGCTTTATTGTTGAAGAGATATAATTCTGCAGCAAGTCTTTTTAGCTTTTTGATAATCTACCAACATTTCATAACACTCTGTTCTGCTCATGGGTGCTGCAGGAAGAAATACCATATTGCAGGGAATTTGTCCTCAAATCTTTGGGCTTTTCACAGTGAAGCTTGCAGGTATGCAATTTCACAAGCATTTAATTGCATTATAATTTGTTTGGTAATTATTACAAACTACCGAATTGAGTATATACTTTTTGTATTTCCTTCTTCGTACAATTGCCAAAAGCTACCAGATTGCATAATTTTTTGGCTGATTTAGTAAACAATCTGATAGTTTCACCTTGAGTTATCTTGATTACTAAATCAAACTTCAGTTGCTCTAACGTTGATTGGAGGAGTGCAACATGTTGATGCTTCGGGGATGAAGATTCGCGGAGAACCTCACATGCTTCTTGTTGGTGACCCAGGTATTTCATGTAGACTATGAATATCAGATTATTGCAACTTGCGTTACTATTGGCTTTCAGTTAGTAATTTTGGTAGTGAATTATATGCTTGCCATTCTTGCAAGAGAAATTACAAATATCAGAACTTGTATGACTTCAATGTCATTGTTATTGGTATGTACTTTCTAGTACTGTTATGTGTTCAAATAGATTGAGTGTGGCTAAAGGATGCTGAGGTAATTTCTGATGCTTGCTGGAGAAGATCTAGGAGGAAGTAATGATGGACAAAATTACTTCTTACAAGGATGAAGGCTAAAGCACTTATGGAGCCAACAAATTTTTCTCTTTCTAAGGAAGTTAGCTACGAGTTGATGGTGCAATAATTTTATGTAGATAGGGAACACTATCATAGTCGAACTAGTCCATAAGGCATTCCTCCTTTATATGATAGAACTTTTGAATTTGCTGGTGAACACATACCGCATGTCTGATGTTCTTGACCAATAAGTTTTCTTTCCATTGGGCATGTATTCTGAATCCAGACAGCTATTTCATTATCTGTGTCTTCATGATAGTACAGTATGGTAGCTGATTAATTTTGGTGGTGCATAATTACTGAAAGCAGAGAGTTTTCAATTTTTACGAGATCTTTCTTTCCTTGTGGCATTGTAATTGTTTTCCATACTAACCTTGCACATTCAGTTGAGCTATGATAACTGCAACAGACAAGCCTTGTCTGGTGTTGCCGAATATGTTGAGCTTTCTTTAACCACAAGAAATTTGTCTACTCTTCCATGAAGAGGCACATTAGTTGTTGCTTGCAAGGATTTAAGTGCCGTGGCATGGGGTCGTGCCGGAAACTTGCCGGCACGGTATGTACCGGGCCGTGCCGATGCGTGCCAGCCACAAAAATTTTATGTATGCCGACATATAATAGCATGCAATATTTATTTTCTTTGGGAACAAAATATTCTAATTGTTTATTATGTATTTTTATGAAATCTTTTGAACTTTATTGAGAAAACTACTTACTAATTTAAAGAATAGATGGTTTTGAGCTGTGCCATCGGCACGGGGTCTGTATTATGCCGATATCTTATTGGCACGATAGATACGGTTCGTGCCGATAGACACTTAAATCCTTGGTTGTTTGTATACATAGAGAGAGAACTTTTAGATAGTGTTCTTTAATTGAATTAGTCAGTATGTTATTTAAATAATGAAAATAATCGGAAAAGAAGCAGCTCATGAGTATTTTGTTGCATTCTAGGCACTGGAAAGTCTCAATTTCTGAAGTTTGCCGCTAAATTAAGCAACCGATCTGTGATTACAACTGGTTTGGGAAGCACCAGTGCAGGTTTAACTGTTACTGCTGTCAAGGACGGAGGTACTTTTTGTCTTGCTTTTGTTGTAGCTTTGTAACTTATTGTGTTCAAGCCCCCTCATGCCCACATTCTGACTGTGCCGTGTTAACCTAAGGTTTGTTTAAGAGTCGTTTTTTGAGAAATCAGTATCATTTAACAAGTGCCCTGTACTAAGTTCCTGCATCGGAAGGCATGACAATAACCTACCTGTATTTACAAGGCTTGCCATGCATTAGACTGGCTTGGCAGGATTTGGTATTGTAGCATGTGCCTAGCTACCAATGATTTCAGATTCGCATAGTGGAGATGTGGTGATTGCGCCACGCTGAGTGCTGACTATGCCAGCATGCAGATGCATGTCAAAAGTCAAGACTAAGAGGGGCTGTGTGAATTGTCAATACTAACTAAGCCAACCGCCAGGCGCCAGCACACATTGTGTAGTGCTGATAGAGCATTACTGTTACTTTCCTTAATATATCATTGGCTTGTTTCCTTGTATACTTTACCTCCTGTCATTTTTTAATTGTTTGACTTGCTTCATTGGCTCTTCTATGCCAAATTGGAAATTATGTTTGGAATTGTAGGAGTTTAGTTTACCTTAGGCAATGCATGCTACATTAACAACAGCTTATGTTCAAATGTTGTATACTTGTTTTGCAGAAGATAATGTAAGAGGTTTATGTAAATCTGTGCAGAATTTATTGTTAGATTGTTTAGGTAACCAAATCTATATTATAAAGTTTCAAAAAACTGCTTATTCTGGTAGTAACCTTCTTTATAATTAAGCATGAAAGTGAAAAGATTTGGGGCTCTAAATATTGTGCAGCTGGAATCAAAATCTTTTGAAAGATCTACTTCAAGAAAATGATTAAACCTTGTTGTTAGTTTTGAATCAACAAAATCAATAATTGTGAAGATGAAATTCATAATATTGCCTTTGGGTTTTCTACTTCTAACCTGGTTGCTGTTGTCTTATTTTTCTCGTCCTCTTCATTCATTTTGCCCTCGTTAATATGCCATTCTACCTTTTTTTTTTATCAAAAGGGGAATGGATGCTTGAGGCTGGGGCACTTGTTTTGGCTGATGGTGGATTATGTTGCATAGACGAATTTGATAGGTTTGGTTCACTTAATTATATACTTAGTATCTCTCTGCTTCAACTTTAAATACAGTTTAAAAAGGGTCAGTTATATTTTTCCTGTATTCTTTGAATCTTACTGCCCTATAGTGTCTTTTACTTTCTCGCAATCCCTTAATAGAATGTAGTGGCTTCATAAGATTTAAAAACGTCATCTTGATCTGGTATACTGCATCTAAGACTTGTGTCTCATCGTGTATACATATATGATTACTAGATCATCATTTAGATGCTCGGTTATTTAGTTGCCTCAATGCTTTTTATTATCTATCTCCTAATATTTTTCTCTTAGCAACAATACCTGAAATTTTAAATTTAAGGCATGTCATCATCATTTGTTTGCTCAGGAAATTCTTCTCCGTGTTGATACTCACAAAGACATTTTGAATAACTTAGGAATTTGGCACTACTAAGCTTTATGTCGGATTTTCCCCAAGGACATAACTAGTGGGCTTTTTTATAAAATAACCTTTTAAAATTTTATTATTTGCAAAATAACCTTGTCAAAATTATATTTAAAAAATTAATCTCTTAAAGACGGTGAATGATTCACCGCTTTCATAAAGAGCCTAATTTCTCAAAAAAGCGGTGAATCATTCACCGCCTTTTACTTATTTATTGTTTCTTTCTATAATCCTAATAACCACATACATATTTCAACAAATCATATATAATCTTAACAACCTGAAAAATTCTAATAATCTATCCATATAATTCTGACAATAAAAAAGATCCTAATAATCTATCCATACAATCGTAATAATCAAACATCACATATAATCTTAACAAATTGAAATTCCTAATAATATATCCATATAATCCTAACAATCAAAAAATTTTTAATAATCTATCCATACAATTTTAACAATCAAACAAAAATTCTAATATTCCACACACAATCCTAACAACCTCACTTTTTTTATTTCCTGTATAATCTACGTACAATTTTAACAACTTCACTTTTTTTCTCTTTCCTAAAAAATTATAAAGAAGACGGTGAATGATTCACCGCCTATAAAAGACCTTAGAGCCTTTCAGAATGCGGTGAATAATTTACTGCGTTTTGAGAGTTAATTTGCCAAATACTAATTTGATAGGGTTATTTCGCAAATTATAAAATTTTAGATGGTTATTTTATAAAAAAGTCCCATAACTAGTAATCTTTTAAAAATATATATATTTTTCTCTTCTCACAATAACAATAGCTAAGGCCGAAGAGTGGGTGACAAAAAATCATTGGCTTCAAGTAGACATGATTGAATGAATAATGACAATGATAGCAAATGTTTTGTGATATATATATATATATATCTTCCTGGATTACTCTAAATTTGGAAACATCATGATTGGATGGAATTGTGTGGCTGTCTTAAGTGTCTTCATTCCTCTTGCCACTACTTTGGATAATAAAACCTTATGATATGACCAATCTAACTTCCCATCAAATTCTCCAACAATAATGGATGACATACATACTTATAGCCATTAGAGTCAGCTGGACAACCAGATTATACACCAAAGATGCAAGAAACAAGTTCAAGATATTTCAATAGAAGATGATTTAAGGCTTGAAAGTACGAGGAAATATGCTTGGCTTAGAAAGAGGGGACTGCTTATTTGTTCATGGGAAAACCAGCAATTTCAGAGAGCAACTGCTCCGTAGAGAACCTTTTGCCAGAACTTTTTACATTTGAAACAGGGCAAAGCTTTGGTAGGTAGTAGCTACTCAACAATCTTTTTCAAATTTCAACTGAGATGAGACCACATGGGTGAGATCCAACAAAAGTGGCTGTTGTGGGTATTAAAGCGTGATAAACAATATAGCAGATTGATGAGATACTGAAACCTGCTTGTAGCTCCCTTTCAATTGTTGATAGAAAAGAAAATAAATGTCCAGACGAGGAGGGAAATATTCAAAAAAAAAAAATCAGCTCTGCTTTCAATGTATTAGATTCCTATTGTGCTGTGATACTTGAGAGGAGGGGAAACAAGACCTCCGAACTTATACTATGGAGGATACCAGCAATAAACTTACGATGTTGAGGTGGAATAACATTCGGGTGGTCTCTAGATTGGACAAGCAAGATGTGCTTACTAGTTTGTTCTGCTGTTGAAGAATCACAGATGATCTCAATCATGAATGATCTTTAAGACCGCAAAAGTTGAGTAGTTCATACATGCAACTGATGTAGGGGCATCTCAATATGTTGTTCTTGTGGACAGCCCTGAGTACTGAAGTATCATTTGGGTTTTTCCCTTGATGACAGATTAATGTCAGTACAGGGAATTACCCTTTACTGCTTTTCCCTTAAAGAGATACAGATTAATGTGCCATCTACTGTGTTCTAGGATTGGTAACTATGTGCAGCTTTATCATTGTAACTTATTATTTACTAATTCATTTGGTAGCTGGGTTTTCCAGACATTCTCTTACTTAATATCTGATTCTTTTGCTGTCGAGAGACTTTAAGAAGAATTGCATCTAACACTCTCATCATGATGTATAGCATGCGAGAGCATGACAGGGCAACAATACATGAAGCAATGGAGCAGCAAACGATAAGTGTTGCTAAGGTATATATTTCCCTGATTGACCAGAATGAAGGGAAATTATTTGTAGCTATGTCTATTGCATAGTTTGTGGATTTTAAGAGAGTTACATCAGATACCTGCATTCTGGGTAACATCCAGTTAAAGTACTAAATCTTACTCTTAGTAATATCTGTTGAATCTTTTTCTTGTTGGACATGTATTTAGGAATTTGTTCCATCCTATTCCTTCCATACTTGTTCTATCCTGTTCCTTGTACATACTTCCTGATGCTTGAAAAAAAAAAGTATTTAAGTATATGTTGTTTCTTTTTCCAGGCTGGCCTTGTAACAACTCTGAGCACAAGAACCACCGTCTTTGGTGCAACAAATCCAAAAGGACAATACGATCCCAATCAATGTAGGTCGTTTAAATATCTCTTGTTATCTTATTTTGCAGTTGGACTGGAGAAATTTTTGTTATAAGTCAAGTTGTATGTCTAGTTGTCTACTTCGAAAAATAATTGATTATTATTGATTTTTCATCTTGTTAGTACTTTGATGTCATATATGTATAGCCATGTGGTGGCTAGATCTGCTAAATATATAGGTCGAAAAATAATTGATTATTATTGATTTTTCATCTTGTTAGTACTTTGATGTCATATATGTATAGCCATGTGGTGGCTAGCCCAAGAAAATTTATATTTAACAAAAAATAATATGAGGGCAAGTTCTATTTTCGACCTATATATTTAGCAGATAATTCTTAGTTTTGTGAATTCTCATTAGTTGCTTCATTTAATTTTTGCCGCGAAAATATTGCTTCAAGTTTTTCTGTTCTTAGAAGTTCTTTCTTTCTTTTCTTTTTTTGTGAATTCTCGCTAGTGTCATTTTAGCATCCAAATTTTGAACAGAACTTCCTCTACTTCCTGTTCTATCCTTTGAACTTACATATATATATATATATATATATATATATATATATATATATATATATATATATATATTCTATATTGCATGCACATTCTTTGATCTCTCTTCATAGTAGATATTTCCCTCTAATCTGTGAATCTATTTCTTAGATAAGCCATGTCATCTGCCACTGCATATCCATTTCGATTGTCTGTTGTGTTTCTAGTGGAATTTGAATTTTTCTGAGATGCGGCTAAAATTTGGGTTGATATCCAACAATTTAGAAATGCAGGGAATTTAACATGATTTGAGATAAGCGGATTTCCAGGGGTGGCTTTTATAATTCAATCTTAAGAATAACTGATCTTTAATACTTGTGTTCTTTTGTTTCATATTCAGGCTTGTCTGTAAATACAACTCTTTCTGGACCATTGTTGAGCAGATTTGATATAGTTCTTGTGCTCCTGGATACGAAAAATCCTGAATGGGATGCCATAGTCTCGTCTCATATATTAGCTGAGGTAAAACTTTATTTTTTTTAAATTACTGCTCTTGGTTCCATTTTTTGTTTATTGAATGTATTAAAACTCATAGTTTCTGAATAACAAGAATCTGGATAATCTGATTTCGAATTGCTTCAACATTACTCAGAAAGGTGAAGCAAGAAAAAACAACAGTGATGGCTTGGAACATATGTGGTCACTGCCAATGATTAGACGGTAACAGTCTGGGCCCCTGAGAAATATTTACTTTCTGCTGTTATATTCCCCAACCCGAGTAGTACACTGATGGAAGTGGTTAACTGACTTTTGTTGAAGAGTATATATCTAACCAAGGTTTAAAGTGCCGTGGCATGGGGCATGCCGCTGTCTGTTTGGTACGGTACGGCACCGGCACGCTTGCGTGCCTACACATGGTACGCTTGCGTGCCGATGGATACGCATGACCTTCTACTGGCAAGTTTTGGCATGGACTTATTTCAGTTTTTTTTTGTTCCAATAAGCTTTTATAATATTATTTTGAAAGATTTAATCAAATAATTATGAATATTTGTTATGTATAGCTTACTATACTCATCAATTAACATACTTGTAAGTTTTCTTGTATGAAAAGTACAACTATACCTGATGCAGGATAGAAATTTTTACAGGTTAGAATTTTTAAAATGCAAAAACATTTTTTTTTCTTTTTTTCTTTTGATCATATTATAGTCTTTTTTTTATAAAATACAAAAAAATAAAATAAAAATAATTTGAAAAAATTATTTTAAAAAGTATTTGAAAAAATTATTTTATAATTAATTTTTTCAAAAAATTAGTAGATCTATCAAAAAAATTAAGCAATAAATTATATGACAAATAAATTAAAAAATTTAAATATCAATTGATTTAATTTAGCTTTTAATTTTATCGGTATGTTCAATCTTCTAGCGCAAAAATAAAATTTTATGTTTGATGTGTCTCAAAATTTATTTATTAAGTTTGATTTTGTTTTCTTAATTCGCCAAAAATTTCGTAGTGCGATAAATTTTAATAAAATAATTTGTAAAAAAAAAGGATGTTTGTGGTGGAAGTAGAGGGCTCGGACAAATCTTTTGTTTGTATATTGATATACAAAAAAAATTAAATGATAATTTTTTTTGTTAAGGATTTTATAGGTTGGCGAATTTCGTAAAGTTGTTTGGAGTCTTGAAGAGTTGATTGCAGAAGATTTTGAGAAAAGATTCAAATTGGAGGACAAAGACTCATTCGGAAAGATCGACACCTAAGGTATGTAGAAAAGATCATTTGTGGTGAAGATACATGTTTAAAATAAGTTCAGAAGACTTAGATTGCTTTAAAAACAAATTTTTGAACATTCATGTGTTCTGGGACCGGTCTCTGAGATGGAGAGACCGGTTCCCCCAAGGTCCTCACTGCGTAATCCTTGATGCAACCGGTCCCCTGTGGTGAGAGACCGGTTCCCGAACCTTGGTGGTTCTGTCACGCAAAGCGCAGGGACCGGTCTCAAGTTTGAGAGACCGGTTCCCGAACGTGGGGTTTTTGGTTACGCAGAGAGGGACCGGTTCTCACTTGAGAGACCGGTCTCTCACAGACCGTCTCCTCGACAGACCGGTCTCTGAGACGACACGAGTTTTTGAAATCGACTTTTGCAATCCTAGTCTACTTCTAAGTCTTCTAAACATATAAATAAGCTATGTGGGCCGTCTAAAGTTAAGGCTTTTGAATATTTTACCAATTCCAAACCCTAGAAACTCGTTTCTTCGCTTCGATTACATGATGAGTTTCTAGCAATCACATCGGCTTGATTCTTCGTTTTTACTCAAATTTCTTACGAGAATCAAGTAGATGATTGATTAAAGGTGAACCCTCATAGCTTATGGTTTTCAAAAGTTGAATCACCGCAAAATCTTCGATTCTACAAGCTCCGGAAGAGGTTCGGCGCGTGATCTCGCGCGAAGCTGAGGATTCGGTGGACGCTTCGAGGAGTGAGGCGTGACGCTGCGAGAGTTGCCAGCAAGGTCAGATTGGTGGATTCCTATCCGATCGAGGACCGCAAAGATCACCGTCAACAAGAAATCGGTAAATTGAGTTCGCGTGTTTTTGGTCGAAATCACTTGTACTCAAGTTTTCCTTAGTGGATTTTCTTTGCGTGATCGGTCCCGTGGTTTTTCACTCCGAATTGGAGTTTTCCACGTTAAATTCTCGGTGTGCTATTTTAATTTCGCTTTTGTGTTTGTTTGCATCGAGATTTTTCGAGTTTGCCGGATTTACACCTATTCACCCCTCTAGTGTTTACTTACCTTTTAGATCCTCGGGATCAATAACTTACAAGTGGTATCAGAGCGGGTATAGGTTGTAACTCATGGCTGAGGCGGTAACATCAATCGACCCCCTCTCTTCGATGGAACTAACTATGCTTATTGGAAAGTCCGAATGAGGGCGTTTCTTATTGTATCAGACGAGAGGGTTTGGAAGCCGTTGAATTCGGATGGAACATCCTATGAAGTGGTCGAGAATGTTACCGGTCCGAACCTAGAATAAGGTGACTAAAGAACGAAAACGAACTATCTTCGTTCAATGGAAGGGTATCAATGCTTTGTTAAATGCGTTGAATCAAACTGAATTTTTCACGAAGTATACAGCATGTGAAACCGCCAAAGAAATTTGGGACACTTACAAATTACTCACGAGGGTACAAGCTTGGTAAAGGTTCAGAAATACAAATGTTGACTAGTCGTTTTGATGCTATCGTATGGAAGAAAATGAAACCTTTACCCGAGTATTACACTCGTCTTCAAGATATTGTCAATACTTGTGCAAATTTGGGTGAAAAAATTTCTGAACCAAAAATCATTCGAAAAATTTGAGAACTCTTCCCGAACGTTTTCGTCTAAGGTTGCGGCCATTTGAAAACAGTAAAACACTCCGGATGAACTCAAAGTAGATGAACTAGTTGGTGCTCCTTCAAACGTATGAATATGACTTTTCCTTCTAATTCGTCTTCTTCCAAGTCTTTTTTCTAAAGCCTCAGGCATGGCTCTAAAATCAACAAAAGGAGATGTCTCGTCAACCTCATCAAGATTCAGAGTCGGAGCAAAGCTTGGAGGACTTTGAGAAACAACTCGCATTCTAACAAAGAAGTTCCGTCGGAACTTTAGAAAGAAGTTTCCTCCCAAGTCTAGTTCAATCAAAGACAAACAAATCTAAAGGGGGTCCGTCTTCTTCTTCCTCGTCAAAATACAGAAAATCTGATAACTCTCAAAAGGACTCCACAAAAGAGAGGAAAAGCGGTGAAGGTCAAATCCAATGCTACAAGTGTAGGGCTTTGGCCATATAGCGTCTGACTGTCCTAATAAAAAGACGTTGAAGAAGAAAGCTATGCAAGCTATGACTTGGGACGACTCCTCATCTGACGATTCTACTTCAAGCGAGAGGATGTAATGCCACGGCACTGTTTGCACAGGATTCAACTTTCATGTGTCTAGCATCTACTGACTCGATTTCTACGACATCTATACAAGAGAAGTCATCTTCGGAGAACTCATCGGATGAAGAATCGGACCGAAGATGACATGTCAGCATATAACAATTAGTTGTTGAATCAAAGAAGATGGCTAAACACACAAGAGACTTCGGCGTAGTCTACATGAGTTGGAACAAGAAAATTCAAAGTTGGTCTCTCTAACAAAGGATTTAGAACAAGAGAGAGATGGGTTGACCAAGGCTTACAATTCTTTGCTTGAGAAGTGTTCGTTACTTGAAAATGAAAAGGAGACTCAGGCGGAAACATCAAGCATCTTACCAAACAAAACTCAGAAGCTAGAGAAGCAAATATGGAATTCACCAAGACGATCATTCACTGAAGGTCGGATTTGAACCAATTTCATCTGGCTCGAGCAAACTAGATAAGATGCTTGGACTTGGTCAGACAAATAAACTTGGACTTGTGTATGAACGAACATATATTGATCAAGTTACGCAAGAACGATGATGGAAACTCGTCTACACTGCTGTACCTAAACTTTATGGTAAGTTTGTCCCTCCTAAAAATAATTTGGCTAACAAAACTTGTCATATTTGTGGTGTTTTAGGACATATAAAGAAATTGCTTTCAAAAGGGAAAGAGCTCGATACTCCTTGAAGAGTGACCCTAGATCGACATTAAAGTCATTGTGACTCCAAAGAAGATAGAACAAAAGAAGAGCCAAATTCCGACACCAAATACTCCGAAGCCAAGGCAAAACCAGCATGGAAACCAAAGAAGGAGGACATGACGGGGAATCAATTCAAATCGTCGACAAGCACGATCAACAAAAGCAAGCGAACGACACAACCCAAAACACGTAAGGTTTGGGTGCGCGCAAAGGTGAACTCTCCCCATGCCTAGTCATTCACAACTTCACTTCATGCTTAACGATAACTCATCCTTGGTATCTGGATAGTGGCTGTTCCCGTCACATGACCGAGATAAAAAATTGGTTTACTTCTTGACCCAAATCTCCGGAGGACTTGTTGTTTTTGGAGACGGTCGATCGTCAAAAATCGTTGGAAAAGGAACATTGACTATCTCAGACGGCCCTACGTTGAATGATGTTTTTTATGTTTGAAGGGCTTAAATCTAATCTCGTAAGCATAGTCAATTGTGTGATGATGGGTATATGGTGAACTTTTCTGATAAAGGAATGCCATGTGACTCGTGATGACAATCTATTCTTAAAGGGCATTAGATCTCAGAATAATTGTTATGTAGTTCCTAGTTCGGCCCACTGAACATTGTAACCTAAGCGTCATTAGAAACTGAAACTTTATGGCATGAACGACTAGGTCACATCAATTTTAAGGAGCTAATCTAAGATAACAGAAGGAGGTAGTAGAGGTGTACCTAAGATTGACTATAAAGAGAACACTGTGTGTGGGGTTGCCAATTAGGGAAACAAACTAGATCCACACATAAGAACTTGAACCACTTAGGGACAACTAAACCTAGAGTTACTTCACATGGACTTGATGGGACCATCTAGGATTCAAATTTGGGTGGAAACCGTTATATTCTGGCTTATTGTTGATGATTTTACTCGTTATGTATGGAGTGCTTTCTTACGAGAAAAAGCTGATACTTTTAATTATTTTTTTGAAATCTGTCTCCGTCTTATGACTGAACGAAATGATAAAATTGTACGCATTCGAAGCGATCAAGGGGGAGAATTCATAAACTCTAAAATTTGTTGATTTCTGTGTTTCAAACGGTATAAAACATGAATTCTCGGCCCCCTATACACCCAACAAAACGGAGTGGTTGAACGTAAGAATCGGGTTGTACAGGAGATGGCTCGTGTTATGCTTCATAGTAAGAAAATTGCTTTACATTTTTGGGCCGAAGCGGTTAACACAGCTGTCTATGTCATCAATCGGATTTATGTACGTCCGGCGTACTTTGAACACGCCTTATGAACTTTGGCTTGGTAGAAAACCTAATATTAAATATCTTTCGTGTCTTCGGGAGTAAATGTTTTATCCTTCGGATCGTGAAATCTTGGAAAATTTGACTCTCGCAGTGACGAAGGCATATTTCTTGTTATTCTACTACAAGTCGTGCCTATCGTGCGTACAATTTACGAACTAAGACGGTGATAGAGTCTATCAATATAAAAGTAGATGAAGCTTCTTTTGTAAGTTCTTCTGTGAATGGTTCTTCAAATTCTTTGATGAATGATGATGATAATGATTCTCCGTTTGTAATGCCTGTGAATGATGATATTTCTATACCTGATAATTCCATTGCATCTTCTGAAAATATATGCATCAAATGATTCATCTGAGCCACAAAAACACTACGCCTGAAATCCCTAGCGTGCTCCTGAAACTATTCCCTGACTGAGTCAAGATCATCCTTTGTCAAATGTGATGGGGATCCAATGTTGGTGTACGAACAAGAAGTCAGTACAATGTGAATTTGCATGTTATGTTTCTTTGATCGAGCCAAAGAATGTTGACGAAGCTCTTGTTGATGAATATTGGATAAATGCCATGCAAGAAGAACTTGGTCAATTTGTTCGCAATGATGTATGGGAATTGGTGCTCGTCCTGAGCACAACACATTATTGGTACCAAATGGATCTTTAAGAATAAGAAAATGAAGATGGTACTATCGTAGCGGAACAAAGCTAGACTTGTGGCTCAGGGGTACTCTCAAATTGAGGGAATAGACTTTGAAGAAACTTTTGCTCCGGTTGCCCGTCTTGAATCCATTCGTATCTTGTTCGCGATTGCTTTGTCATTTTAAAATCACGCTCTTTCAAATGGATGTCAAAAGTGCATTTTTAAATGGATTTTTAAAAGAGGAAGTTTATGTTGAACAACCGAAAGGTTTTATAGACTCAAAATTTCCAAATCATGTTTTTCGACTGAAAAAGGCACTTTATGAGCTAAAACAAGCTCCGCGAGCGTGGTAACGAACGTTTAACAAAATCTTTTGGAAAAGGGCTATAACGAGGGGGAGCAGATAGAACCTCTTTGTGAAGCATCTGAAAATAATTTCATTGTAGCACAAATATTATGTGGATGACATAGTTTTTGGGGCTACTAAAGATAAGGATGCCGCTGATTTTGCAAAATTAATGACTAGTGAGTTTGAGATGTCAATGATGGGAGAACTTAATTATTTCCTCGGCTTCAAGTCAAACAATCAAAAGATGGAATTCATTTGTCACAGACAAAGTATGAAAGGAACTAGTTAAGAAATTCGGATTAGAAAGTGCAAAGGATTTTGACACTCCGATGGTACAAGCAACAAAGGATTAGAATGAACTCAGAAGGTCAGAGTGTGGATGAGAAACAATACAGAAGCATGATTGGTAGCCTCTTGTATCTAACTGCGGCAGACCTGATATTGCGTTTAGTGTTGGAATATGTGCTCGTTATCAGGCTAATCCTAAGGAAAATACATTGAAAGCAGTTAAAGGATTATTCGATATGTTAAAGGAACAACCGAGTATGGACTATGGTATCCTAAGGAACGTCTCTTGACCAATCGGCTACTCAGATGCTGACTGGGCAGGCTCCGCAGATGATCGGAAAAGTACTAGTGGGCTTGTTTTTACATCGGACATTGTTTGGTTGCTTGCACAGTAAGAAGCAAAATTGCATTGCTCTTTCCACTGCAGAAGCTGAATACATTGCAGCTGGAAGTTGTCTACTCAATTAATTTGGATGAAAGCTTACTAAGCGACTATCGGATCCCCTCTACCACTCTGACTATTTTGTGTGACAACACGAGTGCAATAAATATTTCTAAAAACCTGTTTTACATTCCGAACAAAACATATTGAACTAAGATATCATTTTTAAGAGAACTGGTGAATCAAATGTTTTACAACTTGAATACATTTCAACAGAAAATCAACTTGCAGATATTTTAACCAAACCTTTGGATCAAAAACGTTTTTTGCATTTGAGGAAGGCAATTGGTATGAACCCATCCATCTAGATATATTCTATTGAGCCACAGATCATGTGCATGGTGCATATTTTGTTTTCTTTTCTTGCATGTATTTCAGTGTTTGACAATAGATTGTATATCGAGAATAATCTTGCTGTTTTGGGACGTGATTTGGTCTATGACTTGAATTATTTCATATTTATTTTTTGATTGATCACTTTCAGGGTTATTCTCTATTTGCATATTTTTAAACGATCAAATCTTTAAGATTCTAGTTAACATGTTGAATCATATTCAGCACCTCATGCGTCGAATTTGAATGTTGCAATCATTTGTTTGATTATCAGTTTTGAGATGAATAAATCTTTCTCTGTTTTGAAATAACTATAATATTTTTAACTTGAGGGTTCACTGATTTAGGGGGATCTTTCTAATTCTAGCTATGAATATTTCTGAAATTCAAGATGTGGAAAGAGTTACATCCCTGCTGGGAGTGTGAAAACTACCACCACATGGAGGAAAGAGCTACCACCCCGGTCGTCCGGTCAGTGTGTGCAGCTACCACATGTTGATTATAGTATCTATGTGAGACAAAGAAAAGTACCTCCAGAAAGAGAAAATGTAAGAATAATATGCTCAAAGAGCTATACTGCTTGTAGGTGATATAAGGTGGAATGTTAATAAAGATGCTCAAAGAGCACTCCTGTCTCAGACGATGTGCATAACTCAATTTAATCATATTATGTTAATTTCACAATTTTGAAAAATATTTATTTCATTCTCTTTAACAAATAATGATGATAAAATGACATTTGTTTCTAAGATCTTGCATGATGTGTGGGATTTTATTTTATATGTATCAAGAATTCTTATTGATTTTCGGTTTAAAAATTTTGAATTTTGAATATCCTGAAATTGATTTTTCAAAATTCGTTATAATTTTTATTAAAGTTTTTTTTGGATGAAAAAGATTATTTGGGATAATTACATATTAAGAAATACCCTTACATTTATCTTTGATTTTTCGGGCAGTTTTTAAAATTTTTGAAAAATTTCTGGCTCGGAGACCGGTCTCAGGGAGGAGAGACCGTCCCTCCGCCCGACCGATATAAGGGCTTTTGCGGTCTCTTTCTTTTTACTTTCTCAATCGTGTTCATACTCCTCCCCAGAGCTTCTCCATACCTAGGGTGCTGTTGCTTCAAATCTTCATCAATTTCAACTTGATTTTGGTATGATTCTCGGATTTTGTTTTCTTTATATATCATATAATCCGGATTTTTGCTTATTTTGAGTTTTTGGAGATTTGATCTCATGATGTTGTTATATTCTTCTATTTTTACCCTGTTCTTGCTCTAGATATGTTAGTCAACACTTTCATGCATTATTTCATATTTTGACACAAGTGGTTGTTTGTTTTTGCCATGTTTCTTCATCAAAACCTAATTTTTCTCATTTTTGCAAACTGTGGTTTTATTTGTTTTGATGCTTGATCTGTCCATGATTTTCTTAGTTATGTGGCTCTAGGATTATCATAGGATATTACATACAATTTGCTAAAGTGTTTGGAATCACAAAAATCTAGTGTTCTTATGTTCAATATGTATATACATTGTGTTTAACAGGGGTGTCTTCGAAAATGTACTCGTGGGTACTCGTGCTTGCGGTTCTTATGGCTGGGGTGGTCGCGGTAGCAAGCGACAGCGCGCCTCAGCTAAGAGGCCGGTTGAGCAACAACCGGAAGATGAAGGGAGTGAGTATGCCCCGGGTGATGAATCTGAGAAGGACGAGCGAATGGGGAGACCTTTGTTCCTGAAGTGTTGGCTAAGGAAAAGAACACTGGGAAAGGCAAGGGAAAAGGAAAAGCTGTGGATAAAGGCAAAGGAAAAGCAACTGATCGTCCAGTCGTCGTAAGTCCGGGGGTGTTGAGATTCGAGAACAGGGCTCTGAACCACCACGTCGCAGTTTACAGGATGTTCCAATCTAACCGACGGTCAATGTATTCGTCGAAACACTGCATTGGAGAGCGAGATTTGGGGTGGCCAGTATTATTAGTTGTGTGCCGGGTTTCAGGATCTGTTTGAACAGGGGAATCTTCATCAGATTTGTGATTTTCCGGAGCAAACAGGTTATTGTTTGGAGCTGATCAGAGAATTTTACATGAGGGCAGGTCACCTCAGTGATTCTGACGGGGGCCGTACGTGTTTAAGACTTCTGTCCGTGGTGTTGAGTTATCCATCACTCCTGCGACAATAGCTTCGGTGCTTGAGATGGAAGCTAAGACTGATGGAGTGGAGTATTTGCAGGCTGGGTTCGACTCACTTCGCGATTGGAACCGTGTCGTGAACACTATCTGCATGCCGGGTACTGAATCAAACGGAATTATGGTTATGTCCAAGGATTTTAAAATGGAGTACAGATTTCTGAATTTTGTGGTTTGCTACAAACATCATGCCTCTTGCGAACACGAAAATCTTGAGATGGGATCGGATTCTGTACATGTATCTCTTGGGTAGGCCAGATTTTGTGAGTGCAAGAAACATTAACATGAATATTCCGTTTCTGATATGGCGGCGGATGGCGAAAGACATCAAAACCTCGGGCAAAATGAGAGGTTACCGTTTCCTATGATAATTATGCGGATTTTGTGACTTCGTGAGGTGGATGTTAGGTGTACATCGTACGAGCCCAGTTTGGGTCGGATTAATGAAAGGACGTTTGTGAAGTCCTCGTGCACGCTTCGTACGCCGTCCAACGTGCTTCTTCCCCTCCTGCAGCTCCACCTCCTGCTACTGCTACTTCTTCCCGTCCTTCTATGGATATTTCTGAGGAAGATATTTCCGTTTCTTCGGTTTATCGCGAGCAGCAACGTCTGTCTGAGGAGCTTCAGAAGTTGTCTTAGAACAACTGCGATTCGTAGGATGTGAGCAAGATGAAGCGCTTGTTGAATATGATTTTTGACAAATTGGGATGTTGTCGGGCCGATTTACCTTCAGGAGATGATTCTGATTAGGATTTACCGACCTTCTCCTTTTGTCGTTTTGGCGCTTTCTGACAAAAAGGGGGAGATGATGGGATGGATGGATGGTCCCTTAATGATGTATGATGCATTTAGCTTAGGGCTTTGCTTAGTTAAGATGACTTTGTTTTAATGCTTTAGGTGTTTGGTGTTTTCGTTTAGTTTAACTATGAACTATGAAGTGTGAACTTTAGTTGATTGTTTGATCTTCTTGATACTTGATACTTCTTGATACTTGAATCTTGATTATGCTTTGAGAATGTTTTGCAGAACTCAAGACTCAGACTCCGTGCTTAAGTCATAGAGTTTGTATTAAGGGTGTAATAGTGTAAATTTCGTTTATTGGATTGATTATGCAGGAGATTATCGTTTGGTGATTGCGATGATCTTCTTTTTATGATTTATTGGTTGTATACGAATTTTGTATTATATTTTGTCACGAAATCGCCAAAGGGGGAGATTGTTAAGGATTTTATAGGTTGGCGATTTCGTAAAGTTGTTTGGAGTCTTGAAGAGTTGATTGCAGAAGATTTTGAGAAAAGATTCAATTGGAGGACAAAGACTCATTCGGAAAGATCGACACCTAAGGTATGTAGAAAAGATCATTTGTGGTGAAGATACATGTTTAAAATAAGTTCAGAAGACTTAGATTGCTTTAAAAACAAATTTCTGAACATTCATGTGTTCTGGCCGGTCTCTGAGATGGAGAGACCGTTTCCCAAGGTCCTCACTGCGTAATCCTTGATGCAACCGGTCCCTGTGGTGAGAGACCGGTTCCCGACCTTGTGGTTCTGTCACGCAGCGAGGGACGGTCTCAAGTTTGAGAGACCGTGTTCCCGAACGTGGGTTTTTGGTTACGCAGAGAGGAGCCGGTTCCTCACTTGAGAGACGGTCTTCACCAGACCGGTCTCCTCAGACAGGACGGTCTCTGAGGACGACACGAGTTTTTGAAATCGACTTTTTTGCAATCCTAGTCTACTTCTAAGTTTCTAAACATATAAATAAGCTATGTGGGCCGTCTAAAGTTAAGGCTTTTGAATATTTTACAATTCCAAACCCTAGAAACTCGTTTTCTTCGCTTCGATTTACATGATGAGTTTCTAGCAATCAACATCGGCTTGATTCTTCGTTTTTACTCAAATTTCTTACGAGAATCAAGTAGATGATTGATTAAAGGTGAACCCTCATAGCTTATGTTTTTTCAAAAGTTGAATCACCCGAAATCTTCGATTCTACAAGCTCCGGAAGGAGGTTCGGCGCGTGGATCTCGCGCGAAGCTGAGGATTCGGTGGACGCTTCGAGGAGTTGAGGCGTTGACGCTGCGAGGAGTTGCAGCAAGGTCGATTGGTGGATTCCTATCGATCGAGGACGGCAAAGATCACCGTCAACAAAGAATCGGTAAATTGAGTCGCGTGTTTTTGGTCGAAATCACTTGTACTCAAGTTTTCTTAGTGGATTTCTTTGCGTGATCGGTCCCGTGGGTTTTTCACTCCGAATTGGAGTTTTCCCACTTTAAATTCTCGGTGTGCTATTAATTTCCGCTATTGTGTTTGTTTGCATCGAGATTTTTCGAGTTTGCCGGATTTACACCTATTCACCCCCCTCTAGTGTTTACTTACTTTTTAGATCCTCGGGATCAATAACTTACATTTTTTACTTACCTAATAAGTAAATTTTCGATTGTATTGTCTTTGGAGGGGTGTGGGGTATCCAGAATATTTCGGATATTCCAAAGAACAAAACAAAAAGAAAAAGCAAAAAGCAAAAGTAAAAAAAAAAAAAAAGAAGCAAAAAAGCAAAAAAAAAAAAAGCAGAGTGCCAGCCCGTGCCACTTTAACCTATATCTAACACCTGCAACTGGTGACTGTGCTTATGATTAAATGAAGATCAAATCTGAAATGGCTTTTAAAGAGTATTCACTTGTATCCTATGTGAAGAGATTTCATTAGTGTCTGCATCAAAGCCATTTCATATATCTACATCAAAGCCATTTAATCAAGCATTTTCCAACTCGTTAATTGTGTTATCTCTGTTAGCTGCTCTTATAGTTTAGTACATGCTGTCACTTGCGTAACCAAATCTTGGACCGGCAAATTCACTTAAAATGACAATTTTGGACTATGATGTACAGTGAGTTTTTCTGCTAGAACAGTATGGACTGACTTGTTTTGATGTTTAGCCCAACCTGGTGGTATAAGTCCTAGATGTCTTATGGCTATTGTAGGTACATACACTATGTAAAGCAGCATTTTAAACCAGTGCTGACGAAGGAATCGGAAAAGGTTATCTCAAGTTACTATCAGCTGCAGCGGAGATCAGCAAACCATAATGTGGCTAGAACTACTGTACGGATGCTTGAGAGTTTGATAAGATTGGCCCAAGGTAAATACTACCATCTAAAGGTTCACCAGTTATACTTTCCTATTTATGTTCGGCGGTATAGGTGGGGTTTACCTCTGTATTTTCCAGCACATGCAAGACTCATGTTTAGAGACATAGTAACGCAGCTGGATGCTATTGCGGCCATTTTATGCATCGAGTCCTCAATGACAACATCTGCCATTGTTGACAGTGTGGGAAATGCTTTGCACTCTAACTTCACTGATAACCCTGACCAGGAGTGTATCCTAACATTTTAGTTTTCCTGTCTAAATAGCTGAACAATTGTGTTACAGTATGGCTGTTCTGCATTCAAGTGTACATAGGTTTTTATATATATATATATATAGAGCTAGGCTGGTATATACCAAGTTGTTTTCAATAATGCGGCTTCCAAATTAACGATCGGCTCCGTTAGGCTTGATCTATACTATTAAAAATATTTGGAAACTAAATTTTATAATTTTTCGACATCATTTGGCTAGTGATCAAAAGGTCTCAAAATTGATAATTTTAATGGTAGATGTGATGCATTTGTAAATTTAACGGTGTAAAACAATTCAAATCAGATGAAATTTTTATAGGAAATTTTTTTTTACTATTTAGAGTAAAATCAGTACCCCTGATCTTAAATTCAAGTCTTATATCATCATTTTTTATGAAATTTTTATTTTTAGCTGTTCATTTTTAGACTACTCGTTTGATAGGTAAATGATACCGAAAAATTATAAAATTTAGTTTCCAAATACTTTCAATAGTGTAGATCAAGTCTAACGGAGCCGATCGTTGATTTGGAAGCGGCATCATTGAAAACAACTTGGTAGCACGGAGGCCTCCGTGCTACCGATAGTATACCAGTCTAGCTCTATAGATATATATAACTCTTTTATTTTAAGGCTCCTATAAAAATATGTTACTGCAACTTTAGTTGTCACTTCTGGTAACAACTGATAGTCTTTAAATTCTTTTATTTTACAATCTTTTTTCTGCCTACATTAAAAAAAAAAAAAGGTGAAAAATCTTTTTTCCTCCTGCCAACTTTAGTATGCCTTGACATGCCATAGATGTCAAGCAAGAAAAGATAATCCTTGAGAAGCTTAGGATGATCCAGACGTTTCCATGATATTGGATGATTAGAAGCTGCAACTGTGGAAATCCGGAAAGCCTTTGCATGCCCTGTAGCTAAATGCATAACTAACGGCCAAGGAGATGGTGATATAAAGTTGTCTTGGCTTGGGAGTAATCAGATGATTGATGCCTACATTCTCACTATGTATTAACAGGTCTGCACTGTCACAATGTTCATATGGAATATAAACACATTGTTTTCTACTTGTATTTTCTGAGAACCAATAGGCTGCATTTTTGTTGATCCTCATTCGATATCAGCTGATCTGGTTCTAACATATTTTCTTGTTTCATGTTAGGTTGCCGTTGTTTTTGTATGGACTCAGTGTGCCCTGTATAATTTCCTGTCGTTCTGATGATAATCTTGGTTTCTTTGACCGCCATATCAATCTAAGGTACGAAGCTATCAGGCTTTTTAATCACTCTTTCTAATTATATGTACTTTTTTGTCACTTTATATATCACATCGAGGAAGAGTGCAAATTTAGTTCGAAATTGTTTTTTGACCGCCAGAAACTCTAAGATGGGTAGGGGTGGAACTGGGCCAGGTTTGGGTCGGGTTATACTATGCCCAAGCCCAGCCCAAATAAAAATGTTGGGCTTCGGGTCGGGCTTTTATCCAATGTTTTTAAAAAATTAAGGTCCGGCCCAAGCCCAAGCCCAATGCCCAATACCCATCGGGCTTTGTGGAGGCCTATTTTATTCATTTATCATATAATACATAAATACTTTTATTTGTATAAAATTAAAATAAAATACTTAGTTTTAGTTTGATCACATCAAAAAAATTAATATCTAACATCAAATATATCCTAATATAGAACTAAATATTTTGTAATATATAATATATCCTCATATATATATATAAGTACATATCATTAATAACAATATATACTATATATGATATACTATATTATTTATTTCTTTTAATAGATAAGTAATATGTATATAATTAAATATTTTATTTTGATAATTAATATATCGGGTTTTTGGCTCGGGCTCGGGTCTAGCTTGGACATGCCCAAATAGGCCCAAAATTTTTTCGGGCCTAAATTTTTAAGTCCGGCCCGAACCCAAAGTTACATTTTTAATACCTAAAGTCCGGCCCAAACATGGCCTATTGGGCCAGGCCTTGTTTAGGCCGGGCCCCAATTCGACCCCTAAAGATGGGTGATTTTATGCTTTTGGATTACCCAAAATATCAGTCTGATAAAAACAGTCAAAGAGTTTAGTCTTAACATTCTCGCTCATGTGCATGTTGTAAAGTAGGTATTAAGTGAACCATGTTTTGTGCCTTAGGAAGCGGCAACGGAAGAAACAACGAAATAATAGACAATAATGTTAGCCATAAAATGGTGGATGGTAGAATCAACAATCAAGCTTAGGACCTTTTGGAAAGAAGGAACTTAGGATTGACTTTGATATCATATTTTACTTAGAGATTGATTGTTGGAAAATATTTCTTATCTTTTATTAAAATATTTTTTAATAACAATTCGAAAGTTTAATATCAGTTTTAGAAAAATTCCGAGAAAGAAATTAAATAACGAATACTGTAAAAAAAAGGATTAGAAAATGTCTGTGGATTGAGGCGTGCAGAGTACTGTTATAGAAGTGAAATTGCTCCTCTACGTACGAGGCTTTTCAGCAATTTCTTCCAGCGATACAACGATCACGTTTCACTCCATCGGCACGATTTCAAGGTGGTGCAAGATGAACCTAACAAGCTTCAGATCCAGCGAAAATATGAGAAAGCTCGGCGTAAATTGGCGCAAAAGATCAATGACGAGAAAGCAGGAAAAGGCAAGGTAAATGATAGGGGTTTCCTCTTAGGTATGCTTGGGTTCATATTGAACTCATGCAACCTCGTCCAATATATATAACCAAGGCAAGAATCTTGCTTCAACACGTTAATTCCGTATAGAACAAGATAAGTCCAAGATTATACGGGATTATGGATTAGGATAAAAATAAAGATAAAACCGAAAAAAATAAAAATAAAATAAATCGGGTGCATGGACTGCGTGTGCCGCCGCCCGCCCAGTTCGTGCTCGTGCCGTGCGTGCGTGCGTGCATTTAGTTGAGAGCATAACTCTTATTTTCTTCCAAGCAATATATAATTACAACAGTACACTTAGTTTTTAATGTGGGACTAAATAATACATATGAAAATTTTAGTTGGGCTCCTAAACAAGGCCCATCAAGTATTGGGCTGCCTAAGAGGTCTAATGAATTTTAAATCATCAAAAACCCAATAAAATCTAACATTGATCAAGTAAGAAATAGTTCAAATTAGTTTTAAGTCTTAACAAGCAGGACCGGACCATAAATAAGTACCTGGATGGCTGGACCAAGTTAGTCTAGCTGTTGGAGTCCAGCATAGCATTCTGTGGCTGTCAATCCGCAGTTCTAATGCATAGCCCAGCCCATCATAACAACATTTGTTTGTCCACTTACCGATCGTCCCTAGAGCAAGTGGCAAAGGGCTTGGTGGTTGGTAGCCGAGGCCCAAGTTCGAATCCTAATTCATTCATATTTTCAGCTAAGTTTATTTCTAAATGAAATAAACGAAGCGGGTAGCATGCTATTTATTTCCCAAAAAAAAAAAAAACATTTGTTTGTCTACTTGGAATTGGCTATAAACTGCACACCAGATACGGCATGCTAAAATGGTAGTCTTCCCAAAGCACAGTTGTCCAGCCAACATTGGTTTGCAACAACACTGGTTTGTATCTCAGTTGTTTTTGAGCTTACCTCGACAATTCTACCGAAGCTTAGAATTGATTTGATATTCTGGTGAGCAAAAGTTTGCGTACAAGCAAGCATACACTTGGGTGCATATAGTATGATGCATTGATGTGTGATTACCAATCTTAGACAAAAGTGGACAGAGTGGAGGATTTCTGATTTTAGAAGAAGACATGTAGCGGCTTATGTACTGACTTCATAACAGCTTGATTCTTTATCAGTAAGTTTCTCAAAGCATGAGAAAATGCTTCTTTTACGGATTGAGTGAATTTACTGGGCAAAGCTCCTACAACTGGGCAAAGCCACCGTAACTTTCGGCCCGCAACATAAAATCATGAAAAATATTTAAAGTATCTAGAAAATGAATTTTTGTAATTTTTCGATATTATTTATCTAGTAATTAAAGGAGTTTAAAATCAATAATTTTAATAGTCGTGGTGAGCCGTTTGCAAGTTTAATGATATAAAAATATTCAAATTGTGTGAAATTTCTATTTTATACTATTTAAAATAAAATTAATATCTTTGATCTTGTACTCTGTCTCCGACAAATTAAACTGTCCTTTAGAAATCACTGATGTCATCTTATTTTTAGTTTACAAATTTTATTGTACTTAAAAAAAAAATTAACTGACTTTTAGACATAAATGATGTGGTACCATTGCTATATAAAGAACACCTTGTTTGCTAATCTAATACTCTACCAGGTACTAACACCAATTCTTACCCTTTTCAGTTGGAAGCGTAGTAGCTATACTATATTATCTATAATAATTATTTTTTTTGGAGAAAAATATGATAAAAATATTTTTAAAAAAATCAGGATGAAATGGGTGAACTGTAAGAATACAATTTGATTGGTTGAAAATGCTACATCGCTCATACACGACTGTTGCAATTTAGAGTTTCTTTCCCTGATCTGTCTGTTAACTTTATTTTTTTTTCTCTCATTTTAAATAACTTGGCGAAACGGCGCCTCTAGGAGATCAGTTACTCTCTCCCCAGCGCCGTGGGCTCGAGGAGGGCCGCTACCACAGCCGCTCCATTCCTCGTCGTTATCCCCATGCCAGCTTCTCTATGTGTATCCTCTTTCCCCACTCTTTGTGACTTGTGAGCCTCCTGTTTTCAACCTCGGGGTGGTTGGCGCCCCCTCCTCCCCTCATCGCGGGCCCTACCTCAGTTTTTGTTTTCTAGCTATATACTCCGTGTGACAGCTCCTCCCGCGCTCTGTTTGCGGTTTTCTCGGTGGGCCACCACCGAGAAAGATGCGCGGCCAAATTCAAAGTCCACAGCTCGCGGAAGTGCCAGCCACGAGGTTCCGGTTCTGTTGCTCTCCCCCGACCCCTCCGCCCTTCCTCCGTGGGCCCGACCTCAATCACTGTTACCTCCCCCCTCTTTCATTCTCCCGTGGGCCCCCACGGCCGACCTCTTCTATTTAAACTTTACTTCCTCCTTTTTCCTGTGGGCCCCATCCCGGCCCATGTATGGGGGTGAGTAGTACTAGTAAATGGACCACCTGGCTTCTTGTTGGGGGGGTCTCGAGACTCAATAGCCAATAGCCCCCAGTCGCTTTCAAATCTTTTGCCTTGCTTTTTTTTTTTTTTTTTTTTTTTTTTTTCCTTGTGTGACTGCTTGTTTGGCTCCCGTTTTACTTGCAGCATCTCAAAATTTATTTTTGCTGCAGCGGAAATGAAATGAAGTTTGAAATTCAAAAGCAGAAGCTCAAGTTAATACTTCCACTAAAATGTGTTCATAGATTTTGGAATAGTAGACGTTTAATTTTCAAAAAAAAAATTCCGTCATCAGTATTGTACCGTACAGCAAAACTGAAGGGGCCAAAATCTGGCATGTCTCTGCTTTTCTTTTCTTTTTCTTTTATTTTTTTTTTGTTTTTGTGGGGCGTGGGGTGGGGTGGGGTGGGGTTTGGATAGGAGGAAGTAATCTCCATGTGAGCACCGGCTGGTGAGTGGAACTGACCCTTTTCTCTCTCTTTCCCTGCATTCGAGTAGGCAAACGACAAGGCGAGATGGGGAAAGAAAGATTGGGACGGTAGGTGGTGTGTTGTGGGCCTCAGCGGGAGGTGGGGAAGAAGCTCGAGGGAATCCCGTTGTCCTCGGAGAGGGGCTCTTATCTGTAGGGAAAAATTTCGTGGGGAGCTCAGTTCTCCCTTAAGGAGATCTAATTTTTCGGCACATATTATTTTGGATTAATTTTATATAGATTTCTACAAATATAATAAATTATAAATAAATATATTTATATAAAATTTGATTTTCATATGTTGTTTTAATAAAAGTTTTAATATTTTTAAATATTCTTTTCTAATTTGTTATTACTAAAACATTGCTTATTTTATAAGTGAAATAAATTTTTTGGTATCACAAATATGTTCTTCTAAAAGCCTCTAACTTTTAATTAAAAAAGTGTAAACAAGTTAATTTATCTTATTAACTAATTAAGTTTAAGTATTTTATCTATGGTTAACTAATTTTTTTTAACGGATCTTAATGGTAGGGATATATTTGAAAATATCAGGATTTTTGCAGGAATAACATATAAAAGTTGAATTTTGTAGATATATATCTGTAATTCATTATGTTTGTAGAGATCTGTATGAAATTAATCTAAAATAATATGTGACAAAGAATTGGATCTCCTTAACGGAGTACGGAGAGCTCCCCACGGAAAATTTTTCCCTACAAATAGAGCTCCTCTCCGAGGACAACGAGATAGTTCTCCAATAAGATGTCGTTGGGAGCTCTCCACTGAAATTTTATTCTGTTGCAGAGAGACCCTCTTTGAAGAGATTACACTCGGGACCTCGTCCACCACGTCAGCCATGGACCGCTCGAGGTTTTCACCCTGAATTTGAAAATTTTTAGGCCTGTGGTAATTAAAAGCACCTTATTTTATAATTTTGAGGGCTTAAAATATTCACTTTTGTATTTTGTGGTAGTTGAAAATCACAAAAGACAAAAGAACTGACCACTTCTGGTGCAAGTGGCACAGGACTTGATGGTTGATAATCGAGATTCTAAGTTCGAAATCTAGTTATTTTATATTTCAAACAAAGTTTATTTTTATAAAAAATAAACGTACTGGATAGTGTATTATTTTTCTCTGTTAAAAAAAAAAAGAGAACACAAAAAAGCCTGAATGTTCGTCATTGCAAGTTTATAGTATTGGTAATGAAAAGATTAAAAGCGCATTGAATTTTTTTTAGGCCTTCTAAAATATAAAATAGATTTTTTGAGACATTCTAATTATTTTCTACGTAAAAAAAATATTTTCTTAACTTGTCCAGAGTATTGAAAGGAGATGGATGATGGAGGGTGGATACCTTCTGTGGAGGCGACGCTTCTCTGTTTAGATAGCCACTAATGTACGGCAGCATGCATGATGCTGTTATGTCCTTTGATATTGGCACTTTTGTCTTCGTGGTTCGACGGTAACAAGTTTAGGTTCAACCTGTCGCTACATGATGCGTTCATATTGGTGGTTTTCAATTTAATTCGATCCATATAAAATATGTACTACGATTTATTCTAATAAGTTAAGAATTAGAATGAATTATACGTTTCTTATTAGTTAAAAAATGTATCTCTTCGTAGATATTTATTATGGATATCTTAATTGTAATCTCTATGTTAGATTCAGAATATTTTAAGGAGTTCCGTTATTTTATAAATATGTTTTATTTCTCTGTTGTGCTTTATCATATCTAATTCGATTTAAAAGAATTTATGATTTATCTTCTTCCTCCTTCTCTCTTTTATTTTTTTTTTGAGATTTTTCTCGGGTTTTGGAGTGTGGACATAGAAAAATATTCTGGTAGTCATTTTCGATTGGCGTCCGTCGTATTCGATTTGCACCCCATTCGTGTCCGACGCATCCGATTAGTGACGCGAGGTGTAGGCGTGGGAGAAGGCGAGATATGTGGGAAATTTAGAAGTATCGAGATCAGGACTATCCAAGCAGGCTAGTAAAACAAGCAATCTGACAGAGGCACTATATTCAAGTATTCATGACAGAATCAAGCATATAGATATCCGTTTTTCTATATTCTAGAGATGATTTGGTTAGGCGAAATCACTCTTAGGGTGCGTTTGGTTCGCATTATGAAAGATTACTAGGAATAAAAGATATCCGAGAATCTTATTCCTATTCATCCTATTACTAAGAATATGGAATTCCTGTGTTTGGTTCGCACGGTAATATTAATTAGCCATGTTATTTAATATTATAAAAAATATACAATTAATTAATTAATTAATTAATTTAATTTTAGATAATGTTATCAAAAGTTTCAACATCTTTTTAGAAAAAAGAAAGAGAGAGTATAAGTTAGAGAGAGAGAGCATAATTAAAAAAATAGAAAGAAAAATATAGTCGAAATTAGAGGGAGTGAGAGAGTTGAAATTTTAGAAAAAGAGAGAGAGAGAAAGCTTAGTTTAGAGAGAGAAAAAAAAGTTGAATTTTAGAGAGAAAAATAAGTTTAGAGAGAGATATAAGGTTAGAGTGTAAAGAAAAATAATATCAATTAGCCGGCGGGTAAAAAGAAAGAAAGAGATTAGACATATTATGATTATCCCAATCCATTAATATGAGGATACCCACCATTCCTCAAGGGAATGAGATTAATACTTTGGAGTGAATCTTATTCCCAAGTGAATCTAATATTACCAACTAGATTACTTAGTGCGCTTAACCAAACACCGTCATATTTTTTTATTCCCATTGGATTACTAAAAATTTTTAAAAGATAGCGCGAACCAAACGCACCCTTAGATATATCTCCACTGCTAGGATGGTGGCTGATCCATTGACCAAGCCGATAGTCAGGTATATGTTCTCGACTTAATTAGGAGTTTTAATCTTCGCAGGTTTTGATGCATGAATATTATTTTGTATCTTACGTTTTCTTAATAAAAATATAATTTTCTTCTTTTAATGTGATTGTGTAATTGATACTAATAGGCACATGTTTCGATAAGTCATCAGGCTCAGATCAATCCACTAACATGGGTGATCGCCCTCATGGCCTTTTTTTTCTTCTTCTTCTCCGACGACGGCGGATTGGTGTATACGTGCAAATGTATAGTAGCGATTTCTTTGTCAGTTTGATCAATACGATCGTCTTCGTGATAAGTTGACCTGATCAAATCCGGCATTGGATCATTACTATATTGTGCGCGCGTATTCACTAAACGCCCGTCTCCCCAACACCGACGAAAGATCTACATGAGCATGCAAATGACGTGAAGACGAACCTCCAACCGATTTCATTGTGCGGCCGTCTTCGTGATAGGCTCGACACGCTCATATCTCAAAAAAAATAATGATAATAAAACAATATAAAAAATAATAAAATAAATATTTATCTTAGATCGCCGTCTTCGTGATAGGCTAGATCCAATTTGACATAAACCGGGTCGGTTAATTAAACCGGGTCGCCGTCTTCGTGATAGGCTCGACCTGAGTTCGGTTAATTAAACCGGGTCGCCGTCTCGTGATAGGCTTGATCCGGGTTCGGTTCATTAAATCGGGTCGCCGTCTTCGTGATAGGCTTGACCCGAGTTCGGTTAATTAAACCGGGTCGCCGTCTTCGTGATAGGGTTGACCCGAATTCGGCTAATTAAACCGGGTCGCCGTCTTCGTGATAGGCTTGACCCGAGTTCGGTTAATTAAACCGGGTCGCCGTCTTCGTGATAGGGTTGACCCGAATTCGGCTAATTAAACCGGGTCGCCGTTTTCGTGATAGGCTTGACCCGAGTTCGGTTAATTAAATCGGGTCGCCGTCTTCGTGATAGGCCCGGGTTCGGTTAATTAAACCGGGTCGCCGTCTTCGTGATAGACTTGACCCGAATTCAGCTAATTAAACCGGATCGCCGTCCTCGTGATAGGCTTGACCTGAGTTCGATTCAATTAAACCGGATCACCGTCTTCGTGATAGGTTTGACCCGAGTTCGGCTAAATAAACCGGGTCACCATTTTCGTGATAGGCTTGACTTGAGTTCGGTTCAAATAAATCGGGTCGCCGTCTTCGTGATAGGCTTGACCTGAGTTCGGTTAATTAAATCGGGTCGCCGTCTTCGTGATAGGCTTGATCCGAGTCCGATTAATTAAACCGGGTCGCCGTCTTCGTGATAGGCTTGACCTGAGTTCGGTTCATTAAACCAGGTTGCTGTCTTCGTAATAGGCTTGACCCGAGTCCGGCTAATTAAACTGGATCGCTGCCTTCGTGATAGGCTTGACCCGAGTCAACCAAACCATAATGACAAATCAAATCGGATGATAAGCCGATCAAGTCTAATCAATGAGTCTAATTGAACCATTAAAGACATTAATCGAAGCAAATCAAACTACAAGCTAGTTTGACTTGAACAAAACCATGAAGGATCCAACCCGAACTAAAATGCGTCCGATCTGAATCAAACCACAAGGGATTTGACTTAAACCAAAGTGGATCCGATCCAAGCTGAACCGAACCGGATCCCGTCTGAACCAAATCATAATGGATTTGACTTAAACCGAAGCGGATCCGATCCAAGCTGAACCGAACCGGATCTCGTCTGAACCAAATCATAATGGATTTGACTTAAATCGAAGCGGATTCGATCCAAGTTGAACCGAACCGGATCCCGTCTGAACCAAATCATAATGGATTCGACTTAAACCGATGAGGATCCGATCCGAGCTGAACCGAACCGGATCCCGTCTGAACTAAATCATAATGGATTCGACTTGAACTTGAACCGAAGCGGATCCGATCCGAACTGAACCGAACCGGATCCAGTCTGAACCAAACCATAAAGGATTCAACTCGATCCGAAGTGGATCCTACTTGAACCGAACCAGGAAGGAGCCAATTTGAACCGAAGTGGATCCAATCTGAATCGAACCAGGAAGCATTCGACTCGAACCGAAGTGGAGCCGGTTTGAACCAAACCATAAAGCATTCAACTTAAACGGAAATGGATCTGATCTGAACGGAACCAGGAAGGGTTCGACTCGAACCAGAGTGGATCCGATCCAAACCGAACCAAATGGATCCGACTCGAACCTAAGTGGATCCGATCCGAACCGAGCGGGAAAGGATCCGACTTGAACCGAACCAAGAAGGAGTCAACTTGAACCGAAGAGGATCCAATCCGAACCGAACCAGGAAGGAGTCAACTTGAACCGAAGTGGACCCGATTCGACTCGAACCGAAGTGGATCCTGTCCGAACCAAATCATAAAGGATTCGACTTAAACTGAAGTAGATCAGATCCAAACTGAACCGAACCGAATCCCGTCTGAACCAAGTTATAAGGGATTGGACTTGAATTGAAGTGGGTCCGATCCAAACAAAGCCGTACAGGATTCGACTCGAACCGAAGTGGGTCCGATCCGAACCCAACCGTAAAGAATCCAACTCGAACCGAAGAGGGTCCGATCTAAACTGAACCGAACTGGATCCGAACCGAACCAGATCCTGTCTGAACCGAACCGAACAGAATTCAACTTGAACTAAAGTGGATCTGATCCATACTGAACCGAACCGGATCCCCTCTGAACCAAGCCGTAGAGGATCCGACTTAAAGCAAAGTGGATCCGATCCGAACTCAACCACAAAGAATTCAACTCAAACCAAGTCTTGATGAACCAAAGCATAACGGTTCAACCCAAACCAAGTCTTGATGGGTCTCGAACCAAAGCATAACGATTCATCCCAAACCAAATCCAAAGCGACCAAACAAACTTAAGGTCGCCCAACTTAAACCAAGTCTTAATGGGTCCCGAACCAAAGCATAACGGATCATCCCAAATCAAATACAAGAGGTTTAAGCCAACCCAAAACCAAAGTCCATAAATAAATCCCAAAACCAAAGTCCACAAATAAATCCCAAAATTCAAAATCCACAAATAAAATCTCAAAATCCAAAGTTCACAAATAAAATCCCAAAAATCTAAAGTCCACAAATAAAACCCTGAAATCCAAAGCCTCTCAAATCTAAACGACCGTAAAGTCGTTAAACTAAACCCAAATTCAAACGACCGAAACGTCGCTAAACTAAATCCAAATTCAAACGACCGAAACGTCACTAAACTAAATCCAAATTCAGATGACCGAAACGTCGCTAAACTAAACCCAAATTTAAACGACCGAAACGTCGTTAAACTAAGCCCAAATTCAAACGACCGAAACGTCGTTAAACTAAACCCAAATGCAAACGACCGAAACGTCGTTAAACTAAATCCAAATTCAAACGACCGCAAAGTCGCTAAACTAAACAATCAAATTCAAACGACCGTAAAGTCGTTAAACTAAACCCAAATTCAAACGACCGAAACGTCGCTAAACTAAACCCAAATTCAAACGAACGAAACGTCGCTAAACTAAACCCAAACCCAAACGACCGTAAAGTCGTTAAACTAAACCCAATCCAAAATATCTCCAAATCGACAGAATTTTAAATCATATATTTAGAATTCAGTCAAATGATATCAAGTTTATTTGAACTCTAACATATATACTTAGAGTTTATCCGACTAATCCTAACCTATATACTTAGGGTCTAGTCAGCTTTTTGCTCTAGCACATATACCTAGAGTGAAATTCATACCCGATCGAGCTCTAATACATATACTTTGAGCTCATACGAATCAAATCCGACAAACCCTAACGCAATACCTTAGGGCTTAGTTAGATCTTCACTCTAGCACATATAACTAGAGTGAAAACATATTAAACTCGGTTAATCCTGATCCATACACTCAGGAATTAGCCATTCTCTACTTTCGGGTAATATCAAATCCGATCTACCTCAATACATATACTTGGGGTTTGGTCACATCTCCACCTTGGAATATACAACCAAGGTGAAACCGACCGTCATGTCATTAAACTGAGCACCGAAACTCAAACCGACCGTCATGTCATTAAACTGAGCATCAAAATTCAAACCGATCGTCATGTCATTAAACTGAGCACCAAAACTCAAACCGACCGCCATGTCATTAAACTGAAACCGACCGCCATGTCATTAAACTGAGCACCAAAATTCAACCGACCGTCGTGTCATTAAACTGAGCACCAAAATTCAACCGACTGTCGTGTCATTAAACTGAGCACCACAACTCAAACCGACCGCCATGTCGCTAAACTGAGCATCTCAAACTCAAACCGACTGCCATGTCGCTAAACTGAGCATCTCAAACTCAAACCGACTGTCATGTCGCTAAACTGAGCATTTCAACTCAAACCGACTGCCATGTCGTTAAACTGAGCGACTCAACTCAAACCGATTGCCATGTCGTTAAACTGAGCGACTCAAATCAAACCGAAAACTGAGCGAATCAAATCAAGCCGACCGCCACGTCATTAAACTGAGTGACTCAAATCAAGTCGACCGCCACGTCGTTAACTGAGCTACTCAAGTCAAGTCGACCGCCATGTTGCTAAACTGAGCTACTCAAATCAAGCCGGCTGCTATGACTCAGCTCAAACCGACTAAATGACTGCCAAGTCCATAAACTGAGCATTTCATCAATGTACAGTGGGGGTATGCCCCTGCTTAAGTCATGTATTTGAAAATTATATCAATTCAAGTTCATCTTTATACTACGGTCTCTTTCTATCATCAACATTAAATTTAGTCTCTTAATCGAGGGTTCCTTAACACCAAAAGTGTGGGGTAATTAACAGCAGATTCTTGAGTCTGTTGGAAGGCATGAACCTATTATCCTGATTTCAAAATAAAACTTGAGTAAATTTAATCTCTACCATGAATGACCACTCGCCCTAGAAACAATCTACGGCGGGGCCGGTTCGTTCGCGGCAAACAACAGATTAACGTGAGGTGTTGAGTAACATATTTCGATAACACACCACGTAAGTCTTGTGACTCATTTGCGGTTTTCACGGTTGCGTTACTTAAGATAATCATGAGAACAAGAAATAATTGTGGGGTCGAACCCTTTCATTACAGGAGAGGGACTTTGTGATGTTTGATTCGGTGTGTGTCGAAACGTTTTAGAGTATAAACGAATTAAGTCAGTGATATGCTATGTTAGTTGGGTGATGACTTAATATAGCACTTCTACATGTGTTTCATTCGTCAGGTCGCGCACTCCATTATCTGTATGAAGAGAAGAATGAGAGAGAGAGAATTGCCCAATGTGGCCAAGTGGGAGATTTTTGTCATGTGGTATGTCCACATTTGCGGATCTTAATTTAACCCGATCCACATAAGATATGGATTGTAATTTATTCTAATAAGTTACGAATAATGATGGATTATATGTTTTTTTATTAGCTAAGAAACGTATCTCCAAATAGATATCTATTATGGATATCCTAATTCTAATCTCTATGTGAGATTCAGAATATTTTAGTGGGTTTTGTTATTCTATAAATACGTCTCCTTTCTCTCTCGTGCCTTATCAGATCTAATTCGATCTAAAAGAATCTATGATCTATCTTTCTTCTTCTCTTTTTTTTTTTTTTTTCTGAAATTTTTACCTGCATTTCCGAGGTTTTGGAGTATGGATATAGAAGAGGACTTTGGTAGTCCTCATCAATTGGTATCTATCGCATCCGATTTGCACCCCATTTGTATCCGACGCATCCGATCCGTGACGTGAGACATACGCGTGGGAGAAGGCGAGATACGTGGGAGATTTAGGAGCATCAAGACCAAAGAGATCCAAGCAGGCTAGTAAAATAAGCAATTGCTATCCAATTTGTAAGTTTTCAATGCCCTCAAATTTCCAACACAACCTAATTCTTTTAGCACGTTCTCGTCTCGATTTGGACATAGTGTACTTGCCCCGAATTTTCTCAAATTTGGTGAGTTTGGTCGCGCAAGCCACTGCAGATTGACCCAGATAAAAGTATTTCCTTAGCCAAATCCCTATCTATTTCCATTGAGTTTTCCTCTTTGTATAAAGCCTTTTTAAAATTTTATTATTTTTAATTTCATTTCATATCTTTTACTTGATGATCTTTCTCATTATTCTCCATTGGTGCAATAGTCCAATCATTTTGTTTTGCCCCTACTGGGCCGTTTAGTTAGATGTAATTATAAACACAATGTAGTTAGAGATGTATACAGTTGGAAATACAACAATTGCAACTATATGTGTCATGTTTGGTTGGATGTAGTAGAAAGCGCTGCAACTATAAATAATTTGTTTGGTCGCATGCAGTTGAGAAATAATTTTTAAAAGTTTATATACATATAGTGAGATTACTTCTAATGTAAAAAGAAAAATATTTTTTATTTAAAAAAAATTAAGAAGGTAAATATATTTTTTATTTTAGAATTACTCTCTCCGATTGTTGCAGTTGAAACTGCGGTCTATTTAGGCGAAGTTTGAATTGCTGAAGGTGGGCATCTTATAATTTTTACTGCATCAATTGGAGTTAAATACGTCAAATCAAATATTGAATTTGTATTTGTATGCAGTTATAACTAAAATACAGTTGTAACTACATTCAACCAAATGGCTCCTAAATAGAGGTTAGTTTAAAAATAAGAATCATGAATTAAAGAAACAAAAAGGTCATTAGATTACCTTATTCATAGAGCTTAAAGGTTAGGATTATGGAGAAGGATTGTGATTTTTGAGGGATGTTTCAATTGCTTCGGTTCCTAAATTCCAAAAGCCTAACAGGTAAATTGTTATGGAGCCATTTGTCCTCGGTACAATTAAATGTATATATACTTGTTCAAATCTAGGGGGCTATAATACTTTCAAAAAGTGCATGAATAATGATTTTTTTTTTTTTTTATAGAGATAGATAACATACTATCCGTTTCGTTTATTTCATTTAGAAGTAAACTTAGCTAGAAATGTGAATCAACTAGAACTCGAACTTGGGACCTCAGGTACCGACAGTCAAACCTTTTGCCATTTGTGCTAGGGACGGTCAGTAATAATGATTGTTTTTAATTTAAAATTTGATAGTGATATTATTATAGATTCAAAAATTAGAAATTTATAGAGTACTATTTATGTGCTTTTTAAAGTTCTTATGGTGAACTCGTTCAGATCTATTTTTGGATCTGACAAGAGTGATCAATATACAGAAGTGATTATTTTTTCAATTATAACTAACAGACAACAAAATTTATCTAGCTCCGTTATTTCTCTGAGAAATCTGAGTGTGCTTGATGATAGTAGCTGATTGTAATTGAAATCAAAATTAGAATCTTTTAAGAGGTAAAAGTTTGGTGACTTGAATGAAATTTGACCCTTATCATTTACACTGCAAACTACAAAGATTCTCTAGAAAAATGGGAAAAAATAATTAATTTGAAGATTTTTATGTCTTTCTCCTTCTCAAAAAAAAAAAAAAAAATGAAGATTTGTATTAGAGTCCCAATTTTATAGTAATATATTTCTCTAGTAGTTGCAAGAAGGCATTATTCAATTTGGCAGCTAAAGCTCCATTCTCTGTCCCAATTACTGGTCAATCATCAAATGCCTGTGTCAACAACATAATAAATGCTGGGAAAAAGAAAGACAATCGGCAGGTACAGGATGTCATTTTTATTTTTAATTTTTAATAAACACTTATTTGCTAGGTCCATATGTCAGGGTCATTTAGCTAATATTGGCATAAGAATAATCCAAGTACAAATGATCAATTAACAAAATGAAGAGTGGCATTGAGCTATGCTTTGTTCACTGTAGTACCCTGTGTGAAATCAGCAACCCCCTTGACGATATTGGTTCTGGTGGGTCTCAGATTGCTTTACTGGCTAAATTCTATTTCTTATTTGATTATCTGTAAGCTTCTCTAAAATATTGCTCGTATAGTATTTTTTTAATTTTTTTTCTACAAAAAAAAGTGAAAAGCTATCCGCTTCGTATATTTTTTTTAGGAATGAACTCAATGTAAAGCAATTAGACTTTAACTAAAAATCTTGTGTACCAACCGTCAAGGTTTTAGTCAACTACGCTCTTATAAATTTTTAATATATTGTCATTTTAGTATAAATACTTTAATTGGTTCATGCATAATATTCAATCCATTATATGAGTTTATCTATACATTAACAATTCATGGAAGATCAGTTATAGAAGATCCAAAGCTTTGAGCTTCTATTTATTTACATATTTCTCATTGATATTCTGATATCAACCGGAATGGTGGGGATATTCATGAAGTGGCCCTAAACTAGATAGAAGTCAGTAATAGTTTTTTTTGTTTTTTTGTTTTTTCTTTTTTTTTTAACTCTTTGGAGAGTTGGGGAGTGATAATTTGCACCAGAGTTTCTCATTTCTCATGAGATTTTACTATAGTATCTGGTACTCCAATTGTCACAATTGGGCCTCAATTTTTTTTTTTTTTTTTTTTTTTTTTTTTTTTTTTAGAAAAAGGTAGCAAGCTACCTGCTTCATTCATTAAGCAAAATGAATTTAGCTTACAAATTGGAAGCAGCTAGGGCCTCCGAACCGAGCCAAAGAAAAAGGAGAAAACGAGAAAACGAGAAAAAACCAGGTCCGTGTGACCAAACAAATAAGGGGAAACAAAATCAACAAAATAAACAAAGGGGAAACAAAGGACAGAGCACGGGAGAGTATCAAAGTGCTTCGCTCCAGGCTTCGATCAAAACAGCGACACGTTCGAGAGCCCGGGAGACATTGAGAGACACGTCGCGGAAGCAAATGTCGTTACGCTCCGTCCAGACAACCCACCAAACTGCCGCCAATTTGGTTAAGAGTTTTGATCTCGTTACGGCCTCGGGGATGTCCGAGATCTGAGTCCATAGCTGACGTACATCCCTCACTTCCGAATCTGCAGCCACTAGTGCTCCTGCTTTAAAACGAAGATATCTGACGACGATACAGTCGTGAAATAGATGGTCACAGGTTTCTGCTATTAACACACAGAACCTGCATTGCTGATCCACCTGGGACCCATGGCGAAGCAGTCTGTCTGCTGTGGGTAATCTCTTTCGAAGTAGAATCCAAATAAAAACTTTGTGCTTGAGCGGGATTTTAAGCCTCCAAAGTTGATCATACGAAGTATCAGTTTGTCCTCCGTCGGTGATGAAATCATATAGTGATTTGACGGTAAAAATTTGGTTGGCAGTCCAACGCCACTTAAGTTTGTCCTGTGTATCAGATGGGCTGTAGTGGGAGAGTAGGTTTTTGAGCAACGCAGTCTGTTGGCGGTTCTGACCAATTGTACTAGTAGCAACGCCTCTTGTTATAAAGCGCCATCTCCATCCTCTTTCGTTCCAACATTGTGAGACCGTGGCTTCGTGATTAGTGCTTCTGCTGAAGATTTGTGGAAATCGGGTACTAAGAGGGGTTTCATCGATCCAAATATCCGACCACCACCTGATGTTTTTCCCATCGCCGAGAACATACGAAATACCGCTTTTGAACACATCTCGACAGCTCATCACACTTCTCCACCACTGGGAGTAAGGTCTAAAGGATCTGGCTTCGCGCAGTGGCCTTCTTCTGGTGTAATATAAAGCCGAGATCAAACTCCCCCATGACAGACACTTCTCACTGAAGAAACGCCACCACCATTTTGCTAATAAAGCCTTATTCAAAGCTTCCAAATCTTTTATCCCTAGACCTCCTTCTTTTTTGCTCCTACAAATCGTTTTCCAACCAACTAGGCATGAACCTCCCGAGATTTTGGAACACCCTTTCCAAAAGAAGGATCTTCTAAGCGCTTCAATGCGTTTCAGCACCCGTTGCGGTACTTTGAAAATTGCGAAGTAGAATAACGGAAGATTCGAGAGTACCGAGTTAACCAAGATTAATCTCCCCCTTTGTGAGAGGAGTTTTGCCTTCCATCCTTCAATGCGCTTCTCTATGCGGTTGATGATTGGTGTCCACTCTTCCGTACGAAGGGGGTTGGTGTGTAGCGGAAGGCCTAAGTAGCGGAACGGTAGGCTACCAACTCTGCACCCCAAAATATCTGAGTATCGTTTAGCTCTGTTATCAGTGATTCCCAGATGGTAAAGTTCCGTCTTGTTCATGTTTATCTTAAGACCAGATGCCCATTCAAACATCTTCCAGATGAAGAGTAGGTTACGCATAGCGGACTTCTTAGGCTTAGAGAAGAATAATGTGTCGTCCGCATACTGTAGGATCACTGTTTGACACTCGTCTGAGGGTCCTATTCCGTGGAGTAAATTATTAGCCCTTGCTGCTTTCGTGACCCTAGCCAGGCAGTCGGCCACCAAAATAAATAAGTAGGGGGATAGTGGGTCCCCTTGTCTCAGTCCCCTTCTTGTTTTCATCCACTTCGTCGGTGAGCCGTTTACTAAAATGGCAATCTTAGCGTTGCATAAACATTGTTCGATCCAATTCCACCATTTGTCGCCGAACCCAAGCCACCGTAATATACATTGCAAGAACCTCCAGCTGACTTTGTCATAAGCTTTCTCGAAATCCACCTTAACACTAACGCACTCCTTATTGGTTTTTGCACACCAGTTGAGAAGTTCAGTCGCGGTGACGAATGAGTCGGCTAATAGTCGATCTTTCAGGAAAGCCGACTGTGAGGGAGAGATTATGGATGGTAAGACCCCCGCGAGTCTGTTCGCGAGAACTTTAGAGATAATCTTCTGGATTCCGTTCAAGAGACAAATCGGTCTGAAGTCATTAATCAGACATGCTCCTTCCTTCTTGGGGATTAAACTTACGTAAGTGTAGTCAACCGGTGCCGTAACAAGGTCCATGCCCTGAAGGTCTCTGAAGATATCGAGAATGTTGTCCTTTACTGTCTCCCAGAAATGTTGGAAAAAAATTAGCGGGAAGCCGTCGGGACCAGGCGCCTTGTCACTTCCCAGTTGAAAGGTGGCCTTTTTAATTTCCTCTAGAGTGAAGGGGCTCGTGAGAGAGTCCGTGTCAGCTAAGGCGTCCACACGATACAAGTCGGCCCAATCACCAAAAGAAGGCGGGTCATCTTCCGCACTCCCGAAGAGACGTTTAAAGGATTGGAAAAAACGGGATTTCTTTTGCTCTTCGTTGCTGATTCGTCTTCCATTCTCATCTTCAATAAACTGAATCTCGTTACTACGCTTCCTCCCGTTGGCCACTGCATGGAAAAACTTTGTGTTGCTGTCTCCTTCCTTTAGCCAGTGCTGTTTAGCTCTCGTTTTCCACAGGATTTCCTCCTCCTTTAGTATGAGTTGGAGCTGCGCTTTAAGGTCTGCTCTTTTATCCTGTACATTCTGAGTCAAGGTCATCTGTTCCTCTAATAGATCGATGCACCGAATTTCATCCTGTAAAGATCTTATCGCGTTGGATATACTATGAAATTTAGTTTTGCACCATTCCTTTATCCTGTTTCTGCAATGTCTCAGCTTCGCCGTTAACGTGAGGATGGCTGACCTTTGACCGGGTACTTCGTTCCACCAGATCGGTACATAACTTGTGAAGTCCGCCCTAGTAAGCCATACTCTCTCAAACCGAAACCTCCTGTGAGTGCGAAAATTACCAATATCGAGTATTAAAGGGGTGTGATCGGAGGTAATTCTAGGTAGCGCTGATACCCTGCAATGCGGAAAAACTTGGTCCCAATCCGTCGAGACAAGAAATCTATCCAGTTTGGCCAGGGTAGGTGACCGTTGCATGTTAGACCAGGTAAATTTTTGGTTGAAAATAGGCAGGTCGATGACTATTGGGCCTCAATTTTTTACTACTTCATGCAATCAAGTTCTTCCTTTGAAATCCTAACTAGAATGACGGTTTATCCTCTCCTGCTGTTCACCGGAACCTTCAACTAGGGGAAAAACCAAGAAGCCGATGAACCGGCATCCTACTTTCTATTCGGCCTCACCATCAGATTTAACTGAGTTTTTTACTGAACAATTAGAATTAAAACAAGTAATAGAAGTTAAGAACTCATGGTCAGGTTGGTGACCCCTGCTGCAGTTTACTGGTAACTGGTGGTTACTGCATCTGATGTAGATGCATCTGATATGTGTATCGTTAATTGGTGTTACTGTTGCATCTGGTCAAGTTAGAGAGTTCGCATTGAGGGAGCTGTGGTAACAGTAGGCAGAGATGCGGGGTGGTTGAGGGGGGTGTGTGTGTCATTGAGTGTCCATTAAGCTAGGTGGAAATATTGAATTAATTTTCTATCAAATCAATGTGGAATCATGGGAATAGAGAAAAACTGTCCATATCATACA